>NC_134503.1:17954789-18123371 GCF_040206685.1 Ascaphus truei
AGCGGGGGGGGAGAAAGGGGAGCGGGGGGGGGGAGAAAGGGGAGCGGGCGGTGTTGAAAGGGAGCAGGGGGTGGGAGAAAGGGGAGCGGGGGGGGAGAAAGCGGAGCGGGGGGGAGAAAGGGGAGCGGGGGGAGGGGAGAAAGGGGAGCGGGGGGGGAGAAAGGGGAGTGGGGGGGGGGGAGAAAGGGGAGCGGGGGGGAGAAAGGGGAGCGGGGGGTGTTGAAAGGGGAGCGGGGGGGTGGGAGAAAGGGGAGAGGGGGGGGGGGAGAAAGGGGAGCGGCGGGGGGGAGAAAGGGGAGCGGGGGGGGAGAAAGGGGAGCGGGGGGGGGAGAAAGGGGAGCGGGCGGTGTTGAAAGGGGAGCAGGGGGGTGTGAGAAAGGGGAGCGGGGGGGGAGAAAGGGGAGCGGGGGGGGAGAAAGGGGAGCGGGGAGGGGAGAAAGGGTAGCGGGGGGGGGAGAAAGGGGAGCGGGGGGGAGAAAGGGGAGCGGGGGGGAGAAAGTGGAGCGGGGGGGAAGAGAAAGGGGAGCGGGTGGGGAAGAGAAAGGGGAGCGGGGGGGGATAAAGGGGAGCGGGGGGGGATAAAGGGGAGCGGGGGGGGGAGAAAGGGGAGCGGGGGTGGGAGAAAGGGGAGCGGGGGGGAGAAAGGGGAGCGGGGAGGGGAGAAAGAGGAGCGGGGAGGGGGAGAAAGGGGAGCGGGGAGGGGGAGAAAGGGGAGCGGGGAGAGGGAGAAAGGGGAGCGGGGAGGGGGAGGAAGGGGAGCGGGGAGGGGGAGGAAGGGGAGCGGGGAGGGGGAGGAAGGGGAGCGGGGAGGGGGAGGAAGGGGAGCGGGGGGGGAGAAAGCGGAGAGGGGGGGAGAAAGGGGAGCGGGGGGGGGGAGAAAGGGGAGCGGGGGGGGAGAAAGGGGAGCGGGGGGGAGAAAGGGGAGCGGGGGGTGGAGAAAGGGGAGCGGGGGGTGTTGAAAGGGGAGCGGGGGGTGGGAGAAAGGGGAGAGGGGGGGGGGGAGAAAGGGGAGCGGCGGGGGGGAGAAAGGGGAGCGGGGGGGGGAGAAAGGGGAGCGGGGGGGGGAGAAAGGGGAGCGGGCGGTGTTGAAAGGGGAGCAGGGGGGTGGGAGAAAGGGGAGCGGGGGGGGAGAAAGGGGAGCGGGGGGGGAGAAAGGGGAGCGGGGAGGGGAGAAAGGGGAGCGGGGGGGGGAGAAAGGGGAGCGGGGGGGAGAAAGGGGAGCGGGGGGGAGAAAGTGGAGCGGGGGGGAAGAGAAAGGGGAGCGGGTGGGGAAGAGAAAGGGGAGCGGGGGGGGATAAAGGGGAGCGGGGGGGGATAAAGGGGAGCGGGGGGGGGAGAAAGGGGAGCGGGGGTGGGAGAAAGGGGAGCGGGGGGGAGAAAGGGGAGCGGGGAGGGGAGAAAGAGGAGCGGGGAGGGGGAGAAAGGGGAGCGGGGAGGGGGAGAAAGGGGAGCGGGGAGAGGGAGAAAGGGGAGCGGGGAGGGGGAGGAAGGGGAGCGGGGAGGGGGAGGAAGGGGAGCGGGGAGGGGGAGGAAGGGGAGCGGGGAGGGGGAGGAAGGGGAGCGGGGGGGGAGAAAGCGGAGAGGGGGGGAGAAAGGGGAGCGGGGGGGGGGAGAAAGGGGAGCGGGGGGGGAGAAAGGGGAGCGGGGGGGAGAAAGGGGAGCGGGGGGTGGAGAAAGGGGAGCGGGGGGGGTGGGAGAAAGGGGAGCGGGGGAGGGGAGAAAGGGGAGCGGGGGGGGGGGAGAAAGGGGAGCGGGGGGGAGAAAGGGGAGCGGGGGGGGAGAAAGGGGAGCGGGGGGTGTTGAAAGGGGAGCGGGGGGGTGGGAGAAAGGGGAGCGGGGGGGGAGAAAGGGGAGCGGGGGGTGGGAGATAGGGGAGCGGGGGGGGGAGAAAGGGGAGCGGGGGGGGGAGAAAGGGGAGCGGGGGGAGTGGGAGAAAGGGGAGCGGGGGGGGTGGGAGAAAGGGGAGCGGGGGGAGGGGAGAAAGGGGAGCGGGGGGGGGGAGAAAGGGGAGCGGGGGGGGAAGGGGAGGGGGGGAGAAAGGGGAGCGGGGGGTGTTGAAAGGGGAGCGGGGGGGTGGGAGAAAGGGGAGCGGGGGGGGGAGAAAGGGGAGCGGGGGGGGGGGAGAAAGGGGAGCGGGCAGTGTTGAAAGGGGAGCGGGGCGGTGTTGAAAGGAGAGTGGGGGGGTGGGAGAAAGGGGAGCGGGGGGGGAGAAAGGGGAGCGGGGGGGGAGAAAGGGGAGTGGGGAGGGGAGAAAGGGGAGCGGGGGGGGGAGAAAGGGGAGCGGGGGGGGAGAAAGGGGAGCGGGGGGGAGAAAGGGGAGCGGGGGGGGAGAAAGGGGAGCAGGGGGGGAGAAAGGGGAGCGGGGGGGAGAAAGGGGAGCAGGGGGGGAGAAAGGGGAGCTGGGGGGGAGAAAGGGGAGCGGGGGGGGGGGGAAAGGGGAGCGGGGGGGGAGAAGGGGGGGAAAGGGGAGCGGGGGGGGGAGAAAGGGGAGCGGGGGGGAGAAAGGGGAGCGGGGGGGGAGAAAGGGGAGCGGGGGGGAGAAAGGGGAGCGGGAGAAAGGGGAGCGGGGAGGGGGAGAAAGGGGAGCGGGGAGGGGGAGGAAGGGGAGCGGGGAGGGGGAGGAAGGGGAACGGGGAGGGGGACAGTGGAAAGGACAGTAAACAGGAGGGGATGGGAGGGGGGGAGAGTGGACAGGAGGGGGGGGGAGAGTGGACAGGGGGGGGACAGGTGAAAGGACAGTTAACAGGAGGGGATGGGAGGGGGGAGAGTGGACAGGAGGGGGGGAGAGTGGACAGGAGGGGGGGGAGAGTGGACAGGGGGGGGAGAGTGGACAGGAGGGGGGGTGACAGTGGACAGGAGGGGGGGGCAGTGGACAGGAGGGGGGTTGGTTTGCTTTAAATTGACGGGTCCCTCCTCTCCACTCCCCCTGTATCTTTCTCCGCTCCTGACCCCCCCCCCCCATGTGTAGCTCCGGTCCCCACTCTACAGTGTCTGAGACAGAGTGTAACACACACACACGCACACAGACACACACACAGTGTCCCACACACACACTGTCACGCTGTGACACACACACACATACACACACACACACACACACACACACACACACACACACACACACACACACACACACACTCACTCACTCACTCACTCACACACACTCACCTCTCCTTCTGGCCGCCGCCATGTTAGTTAGTCTGCGAGGGAGGAAGGGGTCCTTCCATAATCTTAGGTGCCGCGTGGCAGCGGTAGGCTGCCCTGGCCAATGCCTGTCCCCGCGCCAGGGAGGTGAGCGGGAGGTGAGCGGGAGGTGAGCGGGAGGTGAGGGGAGGTGAGCGGGAGGCGAGGGGAGGGGAGGTGAGCGGGAGGTGAGGGGAGGTAAGTGGAGCGGGAGGTGAGTGGAGGGAGCGGGAGGTGAATTGAGGCAGCGGCAGGCTGCCCTGCCCACTGCCTGTCCCCGCGCCGGGGAGGTGAGTGAAGCGGGAGGTGAGTAGAGGGAGCGGGAGGTTAGTGGAGGCAGCGGCAGGCTGCCCTGCCCACTGCCTGTCCCCGCACATGGGAGGGAGTTGAGCAGGAGGGAGGTGAGTGGAGAGGGAGGTGAGTGGAGCAGGAGGTGGAGGGTGTTGAGCGGGAGGGATGTGAGTGGAGAGGGAGGTGACTGGAGTGGGAGGTGGAGGGAGTTGAGCGGGAAAGAGGTGAGTGGAGCGGGAGGTGAGTGGAGAGGGAGGTGATGGGGGGGGAGAGGACAGAGAGAGAGGTGTGTGTGTGTGTGTGTGTGTCCCTGTGTGTCCTTTGGCCCGTCACTCCGCCTCAGGCCAATGAGAGGTGTGCGGGGGCGGGCGGGCCAAGGGGCCAATGAGATTGCCGCTAGGGACGCAGACATACAGTGCTTTCAGAAATATATAGTGTGTGTATATATATATATATATATATATATATATATATATATGTATATGTATATGTATATGTATATGTATATGTATATGTATATATATATATATATATGTATATATATATATGTATATGCTAAGGAGAACAGAGAAGGAGGAGGAGTGATTTGCTGGCTTTAGGCTGATGAACACCTGGTTATTTATAGGTAGAGATCCAGCTGAAATTGATTATCCTGGACTGCAATTGCTACTCATTCGCAGAACATCCCCAGGCTTCCAAACATGTGTGAACATATATATGAATATATAAAAACCACAAAAAGATCCTGCAACAGACAACACAATTAGTGGTACCACATAGCCAGTGAAAAATATGGCATTATAGGCCGCAGACGGTGCTGGGGATAGAGTAAGATGCTCACAAGAAAAATAAATTATCCCGCAAAATAGCACTCCAGCATACCAACAGCACCAAATATTTATTAGACGCCATCACTAAACACATTAAAAAAAATGTCCCCTCGAGTGCGCTCCAAAAATGTATGTGCATAATCCTGACTATAAAGTCTAAATCCGGGTAGACACACAAGATATGTTAAGTATAACCACCCAGTTAAGGCATGTACAGGCAGTCCTCGTTTTACAACTCTTCGTTTTACAACGAATGTCTTATCCAACGCTATGCAATGCATACCTATGTTCATTTTTACAACGCCAAAACGGCTTATCCAACGCTCTTACGACGCTTTGCAAAGTTGTTTATGTGTATATAATATATATTTTTATATTATATTATATATTATGTTATATTATATATATATAATACAGTATATGCACTATATAATTTATGTGTGCTGCATATCTTATTGTCTGCTTAAAATATTTTGTGTATTTTAGCATTAAAAATGCCTTCAGGAACGGAACCTTCCTATGGGAAAACGTGTTTCGCTTTACAACATTTCGCTATCCAACGCCATTTTGAGTAACGCATTGTGTCAGATAACCGAGGACTGCCTGTACTAGTGTTCTATTATATGGTGAACTGAGAAGTCAAATGACTCCGGAGTAACACCTACACCCAGAGCCGGCCTTAGCTTTTGTGGGGACCCCAGGCAGAACGCTGGCAGCGGGGCACCTCTGGTAGAAGTAGTGGGGGTACTTACTTTGAACCATTGTTCAGTAGAGGGAGTACTTGCCTTGAACCTTGAGTGCACTCCTTCTGCAACGTCATGGCGGCACTGATCTCATGTTGATCCCTCCTCTCACACTACCCTCTCACCTTGGGTGACAGTCTTACCTTGGGGTGAGGCGCGGTCCTGCTAAGGTGCGGGGCCTCCCCAGCTCCCTCCTCCAGGGAGGACAACGCCAACCACTAGCCACATTGCGCAGGATGTATATACACCTCGAGTACAAAAAATATTGCGAATACAACAGGAACCACGAAAAAGGAGCATACAATATGGTCCCCCGACTCCCGGGGCTTAGTCCATAGTTGCAATACTTATCAAACAGCAAAAAGTCCCGGATGCAACGTTCGCAGGTAAATCAAGTGTCCACAGCCTGGAGCCAGGATTGGTAATGCGTCCCGATACCTCCCGAGCGAAGAGCGAAAACACGGCGGCGTTACCGCTTTCTTGTGTGCATATATACGAATACATAGGGCCTTTATGCTATATTGTCCGATATGGCGCTTCGGGCTGTTTTCGCCTCTAAATCCCCATTGTAGTCAAACAGTATAGACTATGCCCCATAATGTATCAAAGTGCAAATTCTGTCACAAAGTTATGTTGTCACAACCTGCGCTAAATTATACCTGCGTCAGGCAGTGTCTATGTATTAATGTTGCTTGCGCTATTTTCAGGATATCTGTGTCTGCCTGCGATAAGGTGATTGGTTGATGGAGCAAGTGGGAGGTGTTATGGACGGAGCTACATTGGCATATTGGCGCAGGTCTGTGTATTAAGGAATGTGTGACTGTACAACTTGTCTTGATGTTTCCTGCGTTGTTTATCTCTGTCACCTTAAAGGTGATGTAATACTTTTTCAGTGAAGATTATTAGCGCAGCAGGTTCTAAATTCAGCATGCGCCAAATAGAAATACACTTAATAAATATAACGCATTTCTGACAGAAAAAAAGTCTAATATTTTTAAGCAGCTGCGTCAGTGCGCGCGTGCCTCAATACATAAAGCCCATTGTAAACATATGTTACCAATCGGCCAATGAGCTTTAATTACTAATGTAACCCCCGCTGCCTGGCTTCTAGGGAGATGACATCAATGTGTTGTGTATGACTACTCCGCATGCGTTACCTTGGCTGTATTCAGGCGGCTGGGCGATGAGGTAGTAAGGTTGTAGAAGAACGGGTGCCAGGAACTTTTATAATACAACTGTCATTTATTCGTGTCCCCATGGACAGGGGCCGCTCATACACATACAGGCATACCCCGCTTTAAGTACACTCACTTTAAGTACACTCGCGAGTATGTACATATCGCCCAATAGGCAAATGGCAGCTCACGCATGCGCCTGTCATCACGTCCTGAACAGCAATACCAGCTCCCTACCTGTACAGAAGCTGTGCGCAAGCGGGGAGACTATAGAGCCTGTTACAGATGCGTTATTTACATCAGTTATGCACGTATATGACGATTGCAGTACAGTACATGCATCGATAAGTGGGAAAAGGTAGTGCTTCACTTCAAGTACATTTTCGCTTTACATACATGCTCCGGTCCCATTGCGTACGTTAATGTGGGGTATGCCTGTATATATATTAATGACGTTGTACTGGATTTTATAACAGAAATTAATATAGTTCTTCCATCGGAGCCCAATATTAACACTGCTATGACGGTGCGGTGACTTCGTTTCGCTGAGTAAGTGTGGGACCCGGACCCCCTTGTTGATTTGGAACCATTAACGTTATTGACCCTATTACCCTACAGGAATCCTGTTGGGTCTTTTCTTACATGACCCAATACCTTTTGCCTGTTTGGGAGCTGCCACTTCCATACAGACGGACGAGGAATATTAGCGCTGCTCCGCGGTTAGAGCTGAGACGCCAGCACCCGGGAGCCATCTTTCCTGTGGCCCTCTATGGCATACCGTATTCCTTTTCATTACTTATTCAGGATTCCATTAAGTCTGTCAGGAATACAAACGTAACGGGTACTGTCCCTATCTACAACCAGGGCCGCAGACAGATTTCCCGGGGCCCGGGACTAGAGTTACGTCTGGGGTCCCCCCCCCCGTGTCGGTGGTGCTGCGAGCCCCCCCCTCCCCATTTCACACCATGAGCCCCCTCTTCCCATTTATTCCTTTCCCCTCCCTCTTCCTCACTCACCCCTCCTCCCGTCTCGCAAGTAATTATCTCCCCTGTGTCTCACTCTTACTCCCTCTTTTCCTCACTCACTCCCTCCCTCACCCCCAACTTCTGTCAATTACCCCACTCTCACTCAATCTCCACCCCACAAAATACATACCAAAAAAACCCCACCCCCAATACATAGTAAAAAGTACAAAGTAAAAATACACACCATCACTTGCAATACATAGTAAAAAGACCCCCTCTCCCCCCCAATACATAGTAAAAAGACCCCCACTCCCCCCCAATACATATTAAAAAGAACCCCACTCCCCCCCAATACATAGTAAAAAGACCCCCACTCCCCCAATACAAAGTAAAAATACACACCATCACTTGCAATACATAGTAAAAAGACCCCCTCTCCCCCAATACAAAGTAAAAATACACACCATCACTTGCAATACATAGTAAAAAGACCCCCTCTCCCCCCCAATACATAGTAAAAAGACCCCCACTCCCCCCCAATACATTTTCAAAAGATCCCCACTCCCCCGCAAAACATATAAAAAGACCCCCACCCACCCCCAATACATATTAAGAAGATCCCCACTCCCCTGCAATACATATAAAAAAATAGACTTACCATGGGGATGGTCAGGCCGGGCCCTGACCTCTGACCAGGCCCGGCTTACTTCCGGCACGCTGACGTCAGAGAGGTCCGCCGCGCGCTGCCAGCGTTGGAAGTTCGGTGTGGGACAGAGTGAGGAAGAGGCCTACAGCTGATGGAGAGCCAGGCCCGGCCGTGACCGATAGCCGGGCCTGGCCAGATGTCGGGAGCAAATTTGCAGTGCGGCCGTCGGGCGCCCCGCAGCCACCGGGCCTGGGACACCTGTCCTGGCTGTTCCCCCCCGTCTGCGGCCCTGTCTACAACATTATAAACATAGGGGCATGGTCTGTACTATTACTTTAGAAACATTACTGATCTAATCTCCCAGAGGCTCCTCTCCTCATGTCCTCCTGGAACCTAATCTTCTAGAATAGTCCCTCCTCCTTACATACCCTTAAGTGATGTCTGGATCCCAATAGCAACCTAGGGTGGGGCCCAGCATACCATAGCCATGTCAGTAACCCTTTAGGAAGGACGTTTACACTAATGATTATCCGCTTCAATCAATAGGAATGGGGGGGGGGGGGGGAGAGGGATTCTCACCCCATCAGAATTACATACAATTAGCCAGTTGGTTTTGATTAAGGACAGGACGTGTAGGTAGAGAACCTATTACATGTAGTTGGAGGGTATGGTAAAAATTGCATATTCTTTGGTTATTCTCTGACTCAGCGAATGTGGAATCAGTGGGGACCCCTATCCTTTCGTCATATTAACAGGCGTCACGTCATCCCAACAAGAAAGTGAGATTTATATATAGATCTACTACATAGCATTTCCATAGTGCTGTAACATGGCCCCATCGGAGAAGGCATGGCTCAGTAAGTAAAGGTACTGACTGGCACTGAGTTTGAAGCAGGGGAACCTGGTTCAATTCCCGGTGTCGGCTCCATGTGACCTTGGGCAAGTCACTTTATCATAGATTGTAAGCTCCGCGGGCAGGTACTTGTGCCTGCAAAATGTCTCTGTAAAGCGCTACATAAAACTAGCAGCGCTATACAAGAACATGCTATTATTATTATTATTATCACCCATTGCATAGAGAAACTTGCCCTCTCTACATTGCCCAATGACTTCTGCCCTTCAGTGTTTTTCCTTCGGTCTGCAAAACTTTCATTGCAAACTGCACAGTACAGGGCCGCTATCCCACAATGCTTAGGTATTCTGCACCTTTCCCTATTTGTAATACGCCTTGAATATTAACGCTATGAAGAGCTGAGTATACGGTCAGTGCTGTATAAGAGGAGAAGACTGTATAAAGGAAAGACAAAGGGCCATATTTACTAAGCAGCCTGTTCAAGTCAATGGGCAGTAAGGTGTCTTCCATACGGTCTCATACGGCAGAAGACTACTTAGCAAATATGGCCCAAAGTCCCCATAAAAGACACAAACAGAAGTGCCTCTCTATACTTTTGCTGTCTCCTCCTATCCCCCTTTCCTTGCTGCTTTTACATATGTTTAATTACCTAGATGTGGTTTCCAGGTAATTGTGTTGCATTCTATCAATCTGAGACACAACGTCCCATCTCCCCTCCCTCCCACCGAGACTTATAATTGCAGCCCAGGCTGCCAGATGTCTGCCAGTAATTGCGCAAGGGACCAGCTGTTGCATATAGGAGCCGGGGGGAGGTAATACAGACTAAAACATGACTCTGAGCTGTATGGTTCCCCCAGTAAGGTGCTGCTGGGATCCGTTGTCAATTCATGTGGATCCGGCCCAAAGGCCAAAACTTCACAGGGGGGCCACATCAATATTTAAAACCCCTCCAGTAAAAACATACATGTAACACTATCTAAATATGATCTATACATGTGACGTGGGCGCTAGCAATGTTACCACAAGTGTTTTCAAACGTGATAACACTTGGTAATACTCAGAACCACTACTTTTTCTTTGTTCATAAACTTCATTCCCACTTCTTTTTTTGTGTGAAAAAACAGGAATTTCAGAAAATATTTCCTAATCTCTTTAGTGCCGCAGTGGCCAACAAGGCAAAACTTTGTGGACCACTGTGGCAATCAAGGTGTTAAGCGCTTAAAGTATAAATGTAACAAAAACTACTTAAATACATACAGTGTCCAAAAAGCTTTGTTTGTTAGCGTTTTTGCCTTGTTTTTGTGCTTTCCTGAAGTAATACACAGTACTGCTACGTTTTACTGCACTTTACTTATTGTATTATAGTAATATTCAGTGCCACTACAGTTAGATTACTACCTATGGTCCTCAATGTGATATTACTTGATGGTAGCCCTACCGAGTGCCTTACTGCCCTCGTATAGTACTGATATTAAAGTACATTATGGTAGGACAACGTCTAAAGGTTTATGACAGTTATTCCATTGGTACAACCAAGTTACGTACAATAGGTTGAAATCTGTACCATGTAGAGATGCTACCTTGTTGCTGATCCCCCTGAAGATGTCCCATCCAGGGCAAGTTTTGAATGGTTAGTGTAGACGGTGGCTCCACAGAGACCTTTGGTAAGATCTGGCTTCAAGTTAAATGGCTTTGATGGCCATATTCTCATGGTGATGTTAAGACAGATGACAACCTTAGTCCCGCTGCCTACTACTGCCCCAATTGTGCGACGTTGAAGTTGCGTTATGGTCTTGCTAGTTACTGTGGGTTCCTTACCTTGAATAAACCTTGTTCTGTTATTTATTTGCCTAAATTTAAACATTGGGAGATACTCTTTTGGTAGTCACGTTTTAACAGATCTATTTTGCTTAGTACAGCAACAAGCCGTCCTTCAAAGTCCACCACTCAAAGAAGGTTACATTTTGGGCATAATTTGAAGGCCTTCTTCAGATTAAAGTATGTGGCTACAGCGCTGGTGCATTCTGCATCAAATGTTCTACATCAAATTACTGATGGACAAGGCGTTGGCGTTAGTCCCACTCTGCTGGTGAAGTTGATATCTGGTCCTACTTCTCCCATAATGCATTGCATTATGAATGCATAAGAAACATCATGAAATAACATGTCATTTAGCTTTTTTTATGGGTGTTATTTATTTGCTAAATCTGGTGAAAATGTTATTGCTTGTTCTTCTGACCTGGAAGGGGTTAAAAAGACAGTACCGAAAGGCGGCTATGTATGAACGTAGAGAGCGCAAAGGAAAGTTTGTTTTCGTGCATTGCTCCACTGCCTGCTTGCGCGTGCGTCAAATACGCAAAAGATTTTCCTACGTTTGACGTCAATTGAATAGTTTGCAGAGTCCTCATTATAATTTGTGCTTCATGTAACTAGCTCCTCCCTGACTCCTATTTATACTCTAGATCCCAAGACAATGCACATGGAGCAAAAACTGGAGCAAAGACCTTGAGACATTGACTCAGAGGCGAAAGATAAATGGAAAATGATGCACATTGTCAATTTTGCTCCAAATTTGCCCTGATCCATCACCCCCTAAATAATTCTTATTGGTGATGATGGATACATAGTAGATGGGGTTGAAAAAAAGACACGTCCATCGACTTCAACCGATGCTAAAAGTATACGACAGATACTTTCTCCTATGTTTGTATTTAATTAATTTGTATTTACAGTATTTTGATCTAGAGGACGGCAAATGAGAAAACCCCAGTGACACATCATCTAATGCTGTCTCCTACATAATAAAGAATTCCAAGGAAGGAATTCTTTTTTTTCCCCTTCTGCAACATAGGGTAAAAAAAAAATGAATTAAAATAAATGAAATATGATGATTTGAACCCTATGGATTCATATTGATAACAGAACCATATGCTTTATAAACACTAAAAGCTATGGGGTAAAAAGGTTAAGTGCATGTAAAGTGTTTCTCTACATTTCCTCGTTATCAAATCATCTCTTCTGCTTTCACAAACACGCAGAGATAGATTAAGAGCAGAGTAAATGGTTTACTTAAGTGTTCCTCAACCCCGTCCTTAAATGGGCAGTCCCTACTAGGACAAAAGGGACCCAAGGCAGGAGTGCTCCACTCCATCCTTCAGCCCCCCCCCCCCACCCCCAACAGGTCAGGCTTTAAGGATAGCCCAGTTTCAGCACAGGTGGCTCAATCAGAGGCTCAGTCAGACTGGGCGACCTGTGCTGAAGCAGGGACTGATTGAAGCTGGGATAGCCTGAAAACCTGACCTGTTTGTGGTGGGGAAACGTGGGAGGTCTTCAGGACGGGAGTGTAGCACCCCTGCCCTAAGGACAGTCACTTTTATTAGGTTAAATGGAGACGATTGACGCCCTAGCAAAATGATTTTAAAATATTTATGCTTGTCATATATTTTTGATATCTTTTAGCATGTCCACGGTAAACAAATGCTTTGGATGTTTTTTTACAAGCTTTCTCCAATTTATTTTGACGGTAAGACTGTTTGTCCTCAAAACAAGTGGTGAATTGTTGTCTTTGTTTGGTCCTTGGAATTATGGGGCCATCATTAATCAAACAATTGAACACACGTAACTGATGTGCTTGAATTTGGTGTTATCAGAGAAAAGTGAAACATATTTGATACAAAAAAGTAAGACAGTTACTTTAAGGGAGATCACAGCTTTCTACGGGAGCCAATTACACTGGCAAATTCATTGAAATATTTTTGGACTGGCCAAGTGGAACCAGTTCTGCAAGGTCAGCAGTGCCAGCGTCACCGTACATCCCGCCTTTGCGGTCATCTTGCGGCTTCAGTAGCGATCACATGACTTCCACCACCGCCCTTCTGACACCAACGGAAGTGGAGTCAGCTCCACTTAAGTTTCGATCGGGCTGACTGCTTCATTGGAGCAATCTGCCCCATCAGCCAGTGGAAAATAGAGCAGTTCCAAATGACCGAAGGGTCACCCCGTCAGTAAAAGAAAAATAATATGGAGCACAGCACAAATCATAGAGAACTGGAGGCAGGATCAGAAGTAAAAAAAAATAAACATTTATTGACACATAGTGGCCGTGAAAACTGTTCACATATGCAAACTTTGTAAAGTTATTCAAAAATCAGGATTTAAAATAAAAAATAAAAAAGGGGTGTCAGTCACCCTGAGCTAAACCCATAAATGAAGGGTCGTTGAGTTAGGTGCTGATTAACTGTTGAATGTGGGGGGAGGGAGGGTGTAGAGTATGGCGGTCGTTCGCGGTAGTTGGGTTTTAATTTTGGTCGGCTCAAACTTCCTATATCAGCCGGACCAGCAGACGTTGTCTGGAACGGGACAGTTGTCCTGGATCTCTGCTCCTAGAAAATGTTCTCTATAGAACTCGCTTGGCAAAGCAGAGCAAGAAAGTGGCAAATGACTAGAAGATATTCATGTCCAAAATGCATCATCAACATTGTTTATTTGCAGCTGGAAACAAAGGGGGATAGATATCATGTGTCACAAACTAGAGCATTGCTTCAAAAACAGGACAAATTGTGTCATTTTAACAACGTTACTTTGTGTCAATGCACCATGGTATTCCAATATTGAACGCTTTGGGAAGAGGTTTCCGGGGCAGTTAGGTGAGGAGAGAGTTGGCGCAACATTACAATGAGATGTATCAGGGATTGCGCCTGGAACTGTGCAGTTCTCCTGTCTCTATGCGACAAACCTGCCGGGTCGGAGTCGGCGATAACCTCTGCCCCTGAGAGATTTCCACCAGATGCAAGCAACGAGATTAACAAGCTGTATACATATGTCGCTGGCACAACCTGGAGCAGACGACACGCGTTGGTCCGTGTTTTGGAGCCAATGTCTTCATCTGGGTGCATATTACAGAGACAGATTGTAAAACAAAGGAAAGCATAAAAAATGGGTCTTTCGTAAATATCTCCCATTCTCCTAATAAGTCTTTAATCTCTTCACACCCGCAGCTGCCAGCACACGACCTCCTTACGAAGAGGCCTATTTGATTCTATGACAAAACAGCCCTTTTAAAGATGCATTTTGAGTGTTTATGTCTCTAATGTAAACGGTCTTAGGGAGAGTTTATTTTGTAGTGAATTAAGTGTCAATAGGGATTTGAACCCATGCGAGCAGATATTAAAGGGATTTGTCCATGGGACAGAATCCAGGTTGGAGCTGGCAGGCCTAACGGCATCAAGTCATATGACCAGATATAGGCTCAGTGTCTCATTGGAATGGAATGGAACGGTAGTTGGTGCTACAGGGTACGACTAAGGTGCAATGGAAGAGATCTGTGTGTGGTGTAGGCATCTCAGCGAGAGAAGAGCAGGAGAAGGCTGAGTTGCAATGGGAAAGTTCCATGAGGTTTGTCAATCTCCAAAAAAAACAAACAACCAGTGACAGTTGAGAGCCCAGAATGATACAATGCCATCTTAATTGAAAAGTACTGGTTTATATCAGCGAAACTCCATTGAAGTCTATGAGACCGTTGATGCAAAAAACATGTGAGACTTCACTTCAAAACAGCGAGCGTTGACCGGTCTGTGTATGGTGAAGATGGGCCTTGGAAGGAGTCAGGATGCAGTCAGTTTGGACTTGTGATGTTATTTAAGTTTAAAAAAAAACCTTCACCATATAGAGTACAGCAACGTTAAAGGAACATGTGTGATCACATTCACGTTTCGGGCAGGTATCCCAAACCTGCCTTACCCCCTGAAATCACACAGAAACACTGCGAATCCTTCTGGTGTCTGCTTCTCTGAAACAGCACAAATGTCTCCTCTTTCTCCTTCTCTTTACCTGACGGAGGACAGGCTTCTGTTGTACCAGTGAAAGCAGAAGCCAGGACGGATTAGTACAATCATTTCAATGCGATTCAGCTTCTTTCGGAATTATCAGTGCACTGTGATCACGGAGCAAAGGGAACCCCACATAAGGCTGCGTCCCCGCTAGCGCTGAGCTCGCTGAGAGGGCGAGGTGACTTGCATATATATGCAAGTCCCTGTTGACGCGTGCGCGCGCAGGTGTGCGCATGCACACGCTCACCGGCGCTCAGGTAAATAAATTTTTTATACTTACCAGCGCGCTCAGCTTCCCCTGCAGCGTCCCCCCCCGTTCCCCCCCCACCCCCCCTCCGCGATCGCTTGCAAAAATTTAAAGTCCACCCGGCGCTCATGCTTGGAGAGCTCTGCAAGCATGAGCACGCTCAGCGCCAGCGGGGACAAAGCCTAATTCTCCGCAGGGGCTTAGAGAATATGGGGTTTTGCACGCAACCCTCCTGTTTGCTTACAAAAGCATTGAGGCTATCTGTGATGCTAATAACAGCTCATCACAGCCTTCCTGCTGCTGAGGTTAGTCCCTGTAGTCATTAATGCAATGTAAAGCATTTAAAACGTGAACAAACACATGCTGAATTATGGCACAAAGGCTACAAACAGTAGAGTATGTGTCACATTGCTGAGTGCTTTCACATTATTGCAGTTCCCAAATATGTTTCTTAGTGGGACCTGCACCCTAACCCTGTCCCCGTGAGAGCAGCCTGCAATGTGTCTCACAGGAATACGTCTCATTTTCCCAACTGATCACGTATATATTAGAAGTGAATCTCCGTATAGTGCTGCAGGATATCCTTTAGTCGGGTCATATTAAGGAAATGATTTGTAGAATTCCTTTAATGAAAATCAGGATGGAGTCCGTATATTAAACTGGGATTCTAGACCAGATATTAAGTGCACTGGGACAGAAACCAATTGAAGCCCCGCAAAAAGCTAGGACAGCATATGGAGTCATAGGAAACCCAGCAAGCTTAGATCCAAATAATGAACAGTTAAAGCAACTTCCATAGGCAGTAAGCCAGGTAAGGAAATAAATGCTGTACTCATGGATCACTTCTATTGATTGAAGCAACTTAGTTCATCCCTGCGTGCGTCCCGTCAGTAAAATAAAAATAATATGGAGCACAGCAAAAATCAAAGAGAACTGGAGGCAGGATCAGAAGTAAAAAAAATAAACATTTATTGACACATAGTGGCCGTGAAAACTGTTCACATATGCAAACTTTGTGAAGTTATTCAAAAATCCGGATTTAAAAAAGGGGTGTCAGTCACCCTGATCTAACCCCATAAACGGTGGCGAATTTCCCATTAGGCCTGATAGGCCCTGACCTGAGGCAGCATTTGCGGGCGGCAGAATTTGGAGGCGGCATGCGCGACTGGTGATTGACGCCCCGCGCATACGTGATCGACGCTACCCGGCCGATCATGCGCAATCGGCACTTGCCGCCCATGCATGCACCAATCACTCGGCGTCACATTGACATGGCAACCATACGGTGCGGCAATGGAGGAAGAAGGTGGCACCAGGTAAGTGCCTAAGGGCGCCATTTTTTCCAATCCGCCACTGCCCATAAAGCAGCAATATCCTCCCCCTCCATGTTTTACTTTACCTAAACTAGGGGGGTCCCTCGTATCTTATCCATGGTCCCCTTGCCTCCGGGGCTCCTCTAGTTCCTGGCAAAGAAACCAAAAACACAGTTCAATGACGTTGGGACTTTTGATTAGCCATTGGTGCGAGCCCTGACCCTGCAGATGCTTTGTGTCCACTGGGCAAGTATTCTTGCCAGGTGGACAAAACCCTACATTGCTTGGGAACCAGGTATTCCCTGGAGGTTGGGGTAAGTAACAAAACAAAAAAATTAATTATCAGCGCACTCTGCTGCTTGAAACATTCATTTTTCTCCTAGAATTTGCTCCATGATTGAAGGGGCAGTTCCCAGTTCCCCCCACTAGATGGCGATCAACACAAGCATTGTTAAAAAAAAGAAAACATGCCCTTCCACCAACTACATGTATAAGGCCCACCATGAAATCCAGGACATTTCCTACTAGGCTTTGAAAAAGCAGTCAGCCTCAATGGCCCCTATTTACATTCTGTTTTCTTTAATTCTTAATTAAGGCCCCCTGAATCCAATTACAGCTTGCCGGTTTCCTGACTCAGACCCACACTGACATAACACTGTTTATATACAGCGTGTGGATGAAAGGCACAAACCCTGAATTTATAAAGAGCTCAGTGTCGCTGGATGTTTGAGGCAGCAGAGGGCCTTAACCCCTTGTCTGACATACAAGAGCAATGAGAGAGGCGGGAATGGACAGGAATAACATTGCACTGGAGAGCCGGGCTTCGGCCCTTTTGCCGTCTGCTTTCCCCTCTCTCATAGAAGGGGTTCCGACATTCCTTCAGTAAGCACGGGGATGTGTGAAGGTGCAGCCCAACTGAGCTGCATTAAAGTTAGAGCATTCAGCCATGAAACAGCTTCTCCATCCCACAGGGACGGTACAAGGCAGCGGTGGGCCCTGCACTGGTGTAAATTTAAATAAAAGGCGCTCACTCCCCCCCTGGGGTCCTAGCAGTGGAGCGGGTGCGGTGGCAGCGACAGAGGGCGCTCGCCCAGGCAGTGATGGCGGAAGTTGGGCAAGTCTTTTGGTGGGGCCTAACTTCTGTGTTGGGACCCCTTGGGTGGGCTGCTGCTTCCGTCACAGCCACTCCACAGGTAGGATTGCCAGGTGTCCAGTGTTGAACTGGACTGTCCTGCATTCGGACACTCTGTCCAGTAAAAAATGAGAGGTCATACTGGACATGTATGGGTATACGGGTATTGCCTCTCTGGACATAGTGACCTGTGTGTTTCTCGAGTGCATCGCACTTCTCACCATTGTGTCCAGTATTTTTGGAGAAGCCGCCTGGCAACCCTAGGGCCCTGGGGAGAGGGGGCGGGGAGGGTAGAATAGGGGCGTTAAGAAATGCAGGAACGGTTAGCCGGCTGCTAAAATGAGGACTGGAACAGCATTCCAGCACATAGGGGATGGAGCCCTAAAGGTGGTGGGCTCTAGAGAAGCCGAACCGGCTGCACATATAGTCGGACCACCACTGTTATCCCAGATTGATGTCAACATCTCACTGATCTGAAGTCGCGCTTAATGTTTATCACCGGACGTCTCAGACTTCAGTGGAGTCTCGCTGACGACAGTCAGAAGGTGTCCATTAAAATTACTTCTTTCAACCTTACAAACCATGAATCCCACCAGTTTCAGTCCTTACAGGTTATGGTATCGCTTTTAACAGCTGTTTTAATATTTAAAGAAGCTTGTTTTTTTTTTTCCTTACAGAATTTGAACCGAGGGGTCTTCTGGTGCTGAACTGCTTTTAGTTGACATCCAGCTGGGTCTGGGCAGGAGAGAGAGGGTTAATCCAATAAACTTGCGGGGGTCCTGGGTAGTAGAAGTCCGTAAGCCAAAGGTCTGGAGTAGAGAAGACAGCGTAGTAGGAGTCCGTGAGCCTGGATCATGGTGTAGAGAGAAGCACTTAGTAGAGGCAAGCTGGGTTCGGTACACGAGGGGTCAAACTGTGGAGAGACTAGGACAAGGTAAGGCCAGGCCAGGCAAGGCACAACAGAGGATCCGCACAAAGCTACACGTGGTTATTCTCAGCAATGCATCTGAGCACTGGCAGGGTATTTAAGCCCCAGGAAGCCAATGGTAGAGGAGGCCGGAGCGGGGTTGCGGCCCCAGCGGAGGTCGGGATAGGTGCAGGACGACAAGGGGCTCATTAGGGATTGACGCGCAGCTGGTGTTCGTTGCACGATGTCACGCGTGTGTGCCGTGCGGGGGGGAGGCGCAGTGCGTACGAGGGGGCGGAGCCAAGCTTCGTGAAGAGTTGTAAAAGGAGCGGGTACGCGCGCGCTCTGTAATGGGAGCGGGGTTGCGCGCACCAGCAGGAAAGGGAGTGGAGGCAGTGGCAGCAGTGGTACTCTGGGTAAGAGAGGAGGGAACACATAGCAAGGGACGTGTTCCCCGATTCCTCGCAGGGAGAAAGAGAAGAGGGTAGAGAAGAGACTGGAAAGGGGGAGAAGAGGGGGGAAGGAAAATTGGGGAAAGGGGGAAGAGAAAAGAGATAGAAGGGGGAGAGAAAGAAGACGGGGGATAGAGAAGAGAGGGGATAGAGGAGGAGGGAGGGAGAAGAGGGGGAAGAAAGAGAGAAGAAGGGGAAGAGAGAGAAGAGAGACGGAGGATAGGGAAGAGAGAGAAAGGGGATGGGTAGAGGGAGAGAGAAATAAATCAATAATGCAGCATAATTGAGGATGTTTTTTGATAAATACTATTGTAATATTTATATTTAAGTGATGTCATTTGTTTTAGAAATCATTTATTAATGTGCCCCGGTTTTTACTTTTGGAAATCTGGTCACCCTACATTTGACTCCTTTCTCGAATTCTCCCCTCATAGTCACAATATAGCTACAACCTGTCGATTTGTCCTCCCGAACATTGCAAAGATACGCCCTCTGCTCTGTCGCTCTACTGCTAAAACTCTAACGCAGGCCCTCATTCTCTCCCGTCTTGACTACGGTAACCTTCTGCTGTCCGGCCTTCCTGCCTGTCCCTACAATCTATTCTTAACGCTGCTGATATAATCACTTCACTCTTCTAAATCTGTCTCCGCATCTCTCCTGCTGCGTGGCGATGTTTGTCTCTAATCGGGAGGCCGACCCGCAGGTCTTTCCTACAGGTACTCGCACATAGAGGATTGCTGAAGGCTCCTCTCCTAGATGTCACAGTGATTGAACTGCAGATAGCGTTACAGTGCAGGTGGCGCCCACCTCTGCCTCTTCACATAATGCTCCTGGCTAAGCTCACTAGAAGAGCCCCCATCACCACCAATGTCAACCGCAACTTCTCCAGCAACAACTTGCGCACCTGACCTAGTCGAGATACCAACAGGCTTGGCCGCAGACAACTTTCCCCCCCAATGTCGGTGCATTGCGAGACCCTTCCATCTCTCACATCCCAACTTTGTCTCCCTCGCCCCACCTCTCTCCCTCGACCCCTCTCTCCTCCCCACCTCTCTCCGTCCCACCGCTCTTCCTCTCTCGCCCCCAACTCTAATCCTAACACAACAACCCCCCTCTAATTGTAACACGATAACCCCCCATTCCTAACACGATAATCCCCATCCTAAAACAATAACCCCCCACCCTAACAACAAAATAGCCTCCCAATCCTAACTCAATAACCCCCAAATTATAACACAATCTCCCTCCCTGAAATCGGCCCTGCCAACAGTCGCATCACCGCCGGAAGTACTGCCAACTACTGTCCTACCAATTTCTCCCTCCTGCAGTGCCTACCAAACTCCCACCGCGTTACCATCACCTGCTAATGGCTCCTCAGCTGAATCTAGAGCAGAAACCACAGCAGCAGAGGTGTGGCTGGGTGTAACATATTCAGGTAGGCACAGGGACTCCGTATTGAAACCTGTAATAGGGTTTCACAACAGGCCAGAATTGATCCTTGTCACAGCATCACTGTCTCCAACCTGACCTGCATTCGCCTGCAACACATGCTGCTGCATTTCCTGCTCACGCATCTGTCCAAACAACAGATGTGCTTGGGCAGAGGAAGCATCACCACCCAGTCCCACTACCGAGACCCAATCAGTTGAGAATGATGACACAGATTGCACTGCTGCTGCCAAACGTGCAAAATCTCCCTTTCCAACATAGAGAAAACCAGCAGATCCTTACTGTATATTAACCTGTCCCCTCTAACACACAGAGCTACATCCAAAGAGTGAGGTTGAAAGAGGAGGAGTAATTACCTCCTCCAAGCTCAACTGAGCTACTGTACAACCTGTTCCCCCCAACACAGGGTGAGCAGCAGCGACAGGCTCTTAGCGCATGCACAAGGGGTGAGGCCAAAAGTATTACTGCTGCTGCTACAGGTAACAGCGACTGGTACATCTACTGTTGCTGAGGCTGCTGTCTCTGCTAAGATATTAAAAATAATGAAATAATCTCTGTCCCTCTCAATCTCTCACTCTAGCTTCCTGCCTGCCGTGCACACAGCTGACTACTCTGCTCCCTCCATCTCCCGAACATAGACAGGATAGAGCTGCTGCAGACACGCTTAGATTTGCTTCTTTTTTGTTGTTTTTTTAAATGTAAAAAGTTGCGGAGTTACTTTTTTGTTACTTTAAAAAAAGCAAATTAATAAAAAAAAATTTTTACTATAAAACTTGTGCCATTTTTCTGGAACATTTGGCTTTAAAAACAAGAACATTTTAGCTGTTTCTCCAACTTTTTAAAAAGTTTGTACTAAACAGCGGCAAAGAGAACCTTGGAAAGTTTGCAAATCAGTTACACAGTTATACAGTTACGCAGCTATACAGTTACGCAGCTATACAGTTACGCAGCTATACAGTTACGCAGCTATACAGTTACGCAGCTATACAGTTACGCAGCTATACAGTTACGCAGCTATACAGTTACGCAGCAATACAGTTACGCAGCTATACAGTTACGCAGCTATACAGTTACGCAGCTATACAGTTACGCAGCTATACAGTTACGCAGCTATACAGTTACGCAGCTATACAGTTACGCAGCTATACAGTTACGCAGCTATACAGTTACGCAGTTATACAGTTACGCAGCTATACAGTTACGCAGCTATACAGTTACGCAGTTATACAGTTACGCAGCTATACAGTTACGCAGCTATACAGTTACGCAGCTATACAGTTACGCAGCTATACAGTTACGCAGCTATACAGTTACGCAGCTATACAGTTACGCAGCTATACAGTTACGCAGCTATACAGTTACGCAGCAATACAGTTACGCAGCTATACAGTTACGCAGCTATACAGTTACGCAGCTATACAGTTACGCAGCTATACAGTTACGCAGCTATACAGTTACGCAGCTATACAGTTACGCAGCTATACAGTTACGCAGCTATACAGTTACGCAGCTATACAGTTACGCAGTTATACAGTTACGCAGCTATACAGTTACGCAGTTATACAGTTACGCAGCTATACAGTTACGCAGCTATACAGTTACGCAGCTATACAGTTACGCAGTTATACAGTTACGCAGCTATACAGTTACGCAGTTATACAGTTACGCAGCTATACAGTTACGCAGCTATACAGTTACGCAGCTATACAGTTACGCAGCTATACAGTTACGCAGCTATACAGTTACGCAGCTATACAGTTACGCAGCTATACAGTTACGCAGCTATACAGTTACGCAGCTATACAGTTACGCAGCTATACAGTTACGCAGCTATACAGTTACGCAGCTATACAGTTACGCAGCTATACAGTTACGCAGCTATACAGTTACGCAGCTATACAGTTACGCAGCTATACAGTTACGCAGCTATACAGTTACGCAGCAATACAGTTACGCAGCTATACAGTTACGCAGCTATACAGTTACGCAGCTATACAGTTACGCAGCTATACAGTTACGCAGCTATACAGTTACGCAGCTATACAGTTACGCAGCTATACAGTTACGCAGCTATACAGTTACGCAGCTATACAGTTACGCAGTTATACAGTTACGCAGCTATACAGTTACGCAGCTATACAGTTACGCAGTTATACAGTTACGCAGCTATACAGTTACGCAGCTATACAGTTACGCAGCTATACAGTTACGCAGCTATACAGTTACGCAGCTATACAGTTACGCAGCTATACAGTTACGCAGCTATACAGTAACGCAGCTATACAGTTACGCAGCTATACAGTTACGCAGCTATACAGCTACGCAGTTATACAGTTACGCAGCTATACAGCTATAGTTATGCAGCTATACAGTTACACAGCTATACAGTTACACAACTACACAGTTACGCAGCTATACAGTTACACAGTTATACAGTTACGCAGCTATACAGCTATAGTTATGCAGCTATACAGTTACGCAGCTATACAGTTACACAGCTATACAGTTACGCAGCTATACAGCTATAGTTATGCAGCTATACAGTTATGCAGCTATACAGTTATGCAGCTATACAGCTACACAGTTACGCAGCTATACAGTTACACAGCTATACAGTTACACAGCTATACAGCTATAGTTATGCAGCTATACAGTTACACAGCTATACAGTTACGCAGCTATACAGCTACACAGTTATGCAGCTATACAGTTACACAGCTATACAGTTACACAGCTATAGTTATGCAGCTATACAGTTACACAGCTATACAGTTACGCAGCTATACAGCTATAGTTATGCAGCTATACAGTTACACAGCTATACAGTTACGCAGCTATACAGCTATAGTTATGCAGCTATACAGTTACACAGCTATACAGTTACACAGCTATAAAGTTACGCAGCTATACAGCTATAGTTATGCAGCTATACAGTTACGCAGCTATACAGTTATGCAGCTATACAGCTACACAGTTACGCAGCTATACAGTTACACAGCTATACAGTTACACAGTTACACAGCTATACAGTTATGCAGCTATACAGTTACGCAGCTATACAGTTACGCAGCTATACAGTTACGCAGCTATACAGTTATGCAGCTATACAGTTATGCAGCTATACAGTTACACAGCTATACAGTTATACAGCTATACAGTTACACAGCTACACAGCTATACAGTTACACAGCTACACAGCTATACAGTTACAGCTACACAGCTATACAGTTACACAGCTACACAGCTATACAGTTACACAGTTACACAGCTACAGTTACACAGCTACACAGCTATACAGTTACACAGCTACACAGCTATACAGTTACACAGCTACACAGCTATACAGTTACACAGCTACACAGCTATACAGTTACACAGCTACAGTTACACAGCTACACAGCTACACAGCTATACAGTTACAGCTACACAGCTATACAGTTACACAGCTACACAGCTATACAGTTACACAGTTACACAGTTATGCAGCTATACAGCTACACAGTTATACAGTTACACAGCTATAAAGTTATACAGCTATACAGTTACACAGCTATACAGTTACACAGTTATACAGTTTCACAGCTATATAGTTACACAGCTACACAGCTATAAAGTTACGCAGCTATACAGTTACACAGTTACACAGCTATACAGTTACACAGCTATACAGTTACACAGCTATACAGCTACACAGCAATACAGTTACAGCTACACAGCTATACAGTTACACAGCTATACAGTTACACAGCTACAGTATACAGTTACACAGCTATACAGTTACACAGCTACACATTTCCGCAGCTACGCAGTTACGCAGCTATACAGTTACGCAGCTATACAGTTACACAGCTATACAGTTACGCAGCTATACAGTTACGCAGCTATACAGTTACGCAGCTATACAGTTACGCAGCTATACAGTTACACAGCTATACAGTTACACAGCTATACAGTTACACAGCTACACAGCTATACAGTTACACAGCTACATAGCAATACAGTTACACAGCTACACAGTTACACAGCTACACAGCAATACAGTTACAGCTACACAGCTATACAGTTACACAGCTATACAGTTACACAGCTATACAGTTACACAGCTACGCACTTCCGCAGTTACGCAGTTACACAGCTATACAGTTACGCAGCTATACAGTTACGCAGCTATACAGTTACATAGTTATACAGTTAGATAGTTATACAGTTACACAGCTATACTGTTACACAGCTATACAGTTACACAGTTATACAGTTACATAGTTATACAGTTACATAGTTATACAGTTACACAGCTATACAGTTACACAGCTATACAGTTACACAGCTATACAGTTACACAGTTATACAGTTACATAGTTATACAGTTACACAGCTATACTGTTACACAGCTATACAGTTACACAGCTATACAGTTACACAGTTATACAGTTACATAGTTATACAGTTACACAGCTATACAGTTACACAGTTATACAGTTACATAGTTATACAGTTACACAGCTATACTGTTACACAGCTATACAGTTACACAGTTATACAGTTACATAGTTATACTGTTACACAGCTATACAGTTACACAGTTATACAGTTACATAGTTATACAGTTACACAGCTATACAGTTACACAGCTATACAGTTACACAGTTATACAGTTACATAGTTATACTGTTACACAGCTATACAGTTACACAGTTATACAGTTACATAGTTATACAGTTACACAGCTATACAGTTACACAGCTATACAGTTACACAGTTATACAGTTACATAGTTATACAGTTACACAGCTACACAGTTTCGCTGTTACACAGCTATACAGTTACCGCAGCTATACAGTTATGCAGTAGATGAGGTCGAAAAAATACATGTGTCCATAGTGGCAGATTTAAATAAATGGCGCCTGGTGTCGCCCTCCTCTTCCAGCGTCGCGCTGTCCCATTGCCATAGCAGGGAGAGGGAGTGGCTCCGTGAGTAAAGACACTGAGATTGCTGCAGGCGAGCCTGGTTCAATTCCCGGTGTCGGCTCCTTGTGACCTTGGGCAAGTCACTTTATCTCCCTGTGCCTCAGGCACCAAAAACATAGATTGTAAGCTCCACGGGGCAGGGACCTGTGCCTGCAAAATGTCTCTGTAAAGCTCTGTGTACAATTAGCAGCGCTATACAAGAACATGCTATTATTAACATGATGCCACGTTGCTGGCCACACACCCTTGCCAGCCGCACGAGTGACCGGCAAGTGCCAATCGCACATACCAACTCCAAACAGTGCTGCCCCAACATTTTGACGCTTTAGTCTCGGGCCTAATAGAAAATCCGCCACTGTGTGTCCATGAAGTCCAACCTATGTGACATGTAGACGACAGAGTCTTATCCTGTATTTGTACTTACACTATATTGATCCAGAGGAAGGCAAACAAAAAACCCCAGTGACACATTATCCAATGATGTATCATCTCTTGGTGTCCTTGCAGTCTCCTCCATACACTGTGCTGCTCTAGCCACGCGCCTGCAGAGGCCTACCTGTTTATACAGGACAGGTGCAAGTCAGGTTCGGGGGAAGGTCCCTACAGTAGATCACTGACTATAAAAAATGTATTTGATATCAATCGCTCTTTGAATTCCTAGGGTGCATAGCACCGTATAATCAACTTTCAGTAAGCGGAAAAGCACTCAGCCATGTCACAATATCTGTATCATTATAGAGCTGCCTTAGGCTGGCATTATAGCGCACGGGATCGCTCTTGCATCAATGATAAACACCTGTCTCCCTATGACAGTGCATCTAGTGCGGACACGCGCGCGCACACACGGCAGAGTGTGATGGCGCGGCCGCAATTTTAAAAGACAAAAAAAGTTGTCTTTTCAAGCGCGGCCACGTGACGTCCGCGTCACGTGAGCTGGTTCAGCCAATGAGGGCGAACCAGCTTTGTGTGCGCATCCGCCACACCTGCCCAATCCCCTGCAGCCAAGTTCACAGATCGCTGGGGCTGCAGGAGTGCGCGAGGGTAAGCGCTCCAGCGCGCGCACTGTAATTCCAGCCTAATACTTTAAAACAGGTCACAACGTCACAAATCTTGCCACCAAAGTGTATAGGAGAAAAGCACAAAAACAAATGTTTTAAGGTATATCTTTGGGGTTTTTAGGTTTGGGGTCTGGGTTTGCTGCCTAATGAATAAATACTTATAACAGGAATATAGTGTGCAGAGCTTACAAAACCTTCTCCAGCCCTGAGTACGTGATCAGCACCAACTAAGAATATATGTGCCACTATTATAATATAACGTGTCGGCGGGGCCACGGCCCCTCCGGCACAGCGCGGTCATGTGACCGCGGTGGCCCTTAACCCAGAAACGGATGAGGATGAGTTCGCTTCTGCCACTTCCCATCATTGCAGATCGCGTCCGCCACATGAACGCAGGGAGAGATCTAACCTGGAAAAAACCCTATCCTTGAGCCTGACGTAGTCACTTCATCAGGTGCCCCGGAGTGTCAGACCCCATGGCGGAATGAGTACTTCTTGGGACACTCAAAGGATTCACATGCAAAGACCACTCAAGCTGGCCCATTAACCCTTTCGCTCAAGGAGCGGCTCAGTGAGTAAAGACGCTGTCCCTGAAGACAATGACACTGACGGTAAAGCAGAGTAGCTTGGTTATAATTGCTGTATTGGCTCCTTGTGCCCCTGGGCAAGTCTCTTTATCGTCCTCAGGCCCCAAAACATAAGATTGTAAGCTCATCGGGGCAGGGACTGTTCCTGGAAAACTCTATGCACATATATTGTAATTGTGCAACGCCTCGGGAAGAAAGCGCTACGTGAAATAAAGTTATTATTATTATTACAATAGTTGAGTTAGATAGCGATACTTTAAAAAAAAGTTGGTTGGACAATGTAATGACTTTTCCTCTGTGAGTGACCACTTATCACAGACGTGTGTGTTTTGCACAAGTCTACAACGCAGGGAGAAGAACCACTACTTTTTATTAGCATAACTTACCACGGAAAGGCATACAGGGATAAACTTTTGAAAAACCTCACAAGTCTCTTCTTAAAGTGAACATTTAATTTACACTTATTTAAAGGCTTGAAACAGCAGTCCCACTACTGGGACGTTTGTTGTTTTTTTTTTTTTTACTTACCAGAACAGGTGCTGATATAAGGTTCCCCGACATCCAGGGACCCCGTTGGTGTTACTGAAATACTTTGTTAGAGAGTTGAATTTTTTGAGAGGGGTCTTGAAGTTGGAGGAAGAGGGTACTTTTCGGATATAGAGAGGAAGAACATTCCAGAGGTGTGGGGCAATGAGTGAGTGAGAGAGGTTTCAGGCGGGCTTTGGGGCAGCCAGAAGACATCCTTGAGCAGAAAGCAGATTTAGGAGAGTGGAGTGATTCTAGCAGTGTTTAGGATAGATTGCAAGGGGAGACAGGTGAGAGGCTGGAAGACCAGACATTAAAAGGTTACAATAGTCCAGACAGGAGAGAATGAGGCTTGCTTTAGCATTTTAGCAGCCGAGTAACATAGGAAAGACCTTTTTTTAGTAATGTTACAGAGGAAAAAACAACAGGTTTTAGAGACAGAATGAATGTGCGAAGAGAATGTGAGGGAGGAGTAAAAAGTGACAGCTAGGCAGCGGGCCCAAGTTACTGCGTGTATGACAGCGTCACTGATTTGGCGTTAGTCTCACTAATGTCTATCATCAGCATCTCAGACTTCAGTGGAGCCTCACTGATAAAAATCGGCTATTTTCCATTAAAATACCAGTTTTTGGTCCAGAACCCCCAACTCTCACTGATTTCCATCCTTAGGAGGTTTATATCTCTGGCAGAGAAGGGGTTACATCCATTAGGTCCCTGTTACATCCATCTCCCCTGCCCTCCCCTCCACCTGAATGTAGCAGCGGCACAAGTTTATAGATACAGGCTCCCATTACATTCCCAGCATGGGGCAGTCTCAGAAAAGAGGCCAAATTGCACTAAATTTGCTGGTAATTGAAAATGCCATCCAGAACGCTTGCCCCTCCTACCCTCTGCCAGGTCCCTGGGAATGAGTTCTTTTTGTGTTGTCTGAGTCCCCCGCCTCGCCAAGCCTATTTGGCTTTAATTGAGTTGAACAATTGAGAGCCAATTACGAGCCATTCGCGAGACGGAAAGGGCAGGAGAGAGGCAGCAGCAACAGCAGCAGCAGGCTGTTCTGGGCTCGCAGCGCGGCAAAGTGTCTGCCGTGCAAGTGCCAGCTCTCCCCCGCTCAGCGGGGTAGGTGCAAAATAGGGAGATAGATTTCATTGATTTTTCTCTTCTAGTTATTTTCCTCCGGTGTTATGATTGCAAACTGGCAGTCTCTTAAGGGGAGAGGAGGGGGGAGGGGGGGGGGGGGGAAACAAGGGGAGCTAGAGAGGGAAAGGTCTGATTTTGTATTATTTTATTTTAAACATTCAGTCCCATTGTTGCATTAAATTGAAAGGGAGCCCTAGGGTTTAGGTAATGGGTTCATTTGATCGTGTAGCTGAGTGACCCCCCCCCCCCCCCCCCCTGGGGGGGAAGGAAAGGGGGCGGAGAGGGCAGGTAGCTAGGGAAGGTAGGGGAAAGTTTGGATAAATGAGGGGTATTTTAAAAGGAAATCCCTCCTAGGATTAATGGCAGTGACATGTTTAAGGGGTCACATCTGTGTGATTGATGCTTTTTTTACCCAAATCTGACACCTATAAGAATTTTTTGTAATAATTTTTTTTAAGTCAGTTTGTAAACACGGTGAGCTGAGACTTGGGAGCGGTTACATTACCTCTGGCTGCTCCCAGGTGTTTGATGTCACGGCGTGTTCAACAAGAGTTTGCACAGGCAAGCCACCTTCCTCTTTCCCTCCCCCCTTATTTTTAATTGGCTCAGAGATCTGTACACCACTCGGCTCCTAGGAGGCCAACCCCCCCCCCCCCCCATTCAGAGGCAAAGAAATGCAATTTGTAATCAATTTTCCAGATTAAAAAATCCTTGCTTTCAGCATGGTTAGATCAAAGCCAATTAGATTGGTAAATTGTTCACACAAAGTTGTTTTTGTCGGATACATGGGATTGCATATTTAGGGGGAAGACGGCCCATCTGCCCACCCTGGGCGAGGCTTCTGGGTATTCCAAAATATGGTGAAAGACTTAGAAGGGGGAGGGAGGGGTTATATTGTTGTGGTGGCGTGTTCATTTTATCCCAGTGGGAGAGGTTCCTAGTGGCTATGTTTAGGCGATTGTTTGTGGACAGAAAATGCCATGCCTGGTTAAAGCAGCCGTCCAAGCTGCCATTTCCCTCCCCCCTTTAATATGTGCATCAATACAGTCCACACGTCAATGTTGATGCTGCTTGACCGCCACTGTCCTCACGACACTGCAGCCCGTATTCATGTAGAACGCCTGCCCAGCGGGTTCCCACCGCATCATAGTCTCCCTGCAAGCGACCCCCATGATATTCTTTATAATGGGAACTCAAGTTGACTATTTTCACAGCGTGGAAGGGAGAGCTACAAGGGGATGAAGTCCAGAATAGGGGCAGGGTGCAACGGCTGAGTAGAGGTCACCATAGAGAGGCAGAATGGTCGTGGTAACAGTTCCGAGGTTCAGGCCGGAGAGAGGCAGAAGAGTCCAGAGGCCGGCAGAGGTCTGAGGCAAGGGAAGCAGCAACCAGAGGTTCCAACAGGAGAGATGGTAGGGAGTACCATGCACAGGCAAAGAGCGAGGGGAACCAAAGCCTTGTAAAGGGAGGTGACAGGTGTGAGCAATCCAGCTGAAACGAGGTTGACTTCCTGCCTTGGTGGCCATGTTGGTAGAGGCAGCAAAGTCAGGGGCATCCATGTTGGAGATCCTTACACTGAGACACTGAGCACTGCTGTTGTATGTAACCAATTTGATGTGACTTCCTTTAGATTAGGAGGGTAGGGTAAGGAGGGTGAAACACGTTACTAATTTATATAAAACAACGAAAGCATAACTCTTCATTTAAACCTTATGGGTGAACAGTGTTTGATGTACAGGGGCGGCCGCCTTTATCCTCCTGCGGCCGCCACCGCGGGATTTTTAAAAACGCGGCGCGCTGCATTTTTTCGTCCATTTTCTTGTGCAGTGGGCGCTTTCAATGTAAAGCGCCATTAGCGCTTGTCTGTTGATGCGGCCGACGCGCGGGAAACTCCGTGAGAAACGGAGAACATCCCCGCATTTTTACGGGTAGGTAGGAGGATAGGCGGGGCCGCAGCAGTTTATATCTCTTGGAGTCACTCTGGATCTCACCAGCCTGTCAGCGTGCAAATCTTATAACAGCCGTACATATGGGCACCTACAAAGTGAATGCAGCAGTCCCCATTTTTTAAATATTTGTAGCTGGACTTGGCGTTCCGTGAAGCTTATCCACTGTCTCCAGACCCCTGGGAGGTGCCGGTTCCCAAGATTGTTTTTTTTTGTGCCAGTGAGGACAACAAAAAGATGGCTGTGAGGTCTCCAATGGGAAGGCGATCTGTAATAACCCGATGGTGCTATTACTTTCTATTGGCCAGCTGAGCAAAGCTAACACCAGCGGCCATATTGTTCACCGGGCAGTGGACAAACTGCCAATATCTCAGGAACCAGGAGTTTCGGGAGGTCAGGGAACCACAGATCCTCTCAGAGGGACACATCAGTTCAGGTAATAATAGCAAAAATACCCCTTCAAAAATGGGCAGCACGGGCTGCTGCTGGAACATGCATTCAATGGCGGTGCACATACTGTACATGTCAAAATACCGACTTGTGAAAAGCATAATTTTCATGACAACATATGGCTGCTCTGCTGCCCTGGGATGTATCTGTAATTAATTCGCCTGCAGAGGTGTCAAATGTAAGACGTTTTTTTATCACGATTCCCACCCTTTGTGCAGATTGTTAGCCGGGCGAGGTTTATGGAAACTTAAGACCTGGCAGGGTTTTCTGACTCAGCGCTTTCTCTAAGAAAAAAACCCCATCAATCCAGGTGACAAACGCTAAAACTGTAAAATAAGCAATTGGGCAAAATACTTAAGTGGATAAGTTCTGGATGCAGGGAACCTCCTGAATATCCCAGAGAATGATGCTCTAGTCCAAAGAAGCCCCAACATGCACTCTTTGTAGCCATTCTATTTTCAAGCCTTTATTCCATATTTCTCAAAACATGTACAGTATGTGGAATAAAATGTCAATCTTTCAGCCTCACATGAAGCCTTCATCAGAGGAACCCCCCCCCCAAAAAAAACTACAGTATTAAATATAATAAAATAAATAGGGAAAACGTAAATAAAAATAAAGTATAAATACAACAAATAAATGGATACAAATAAAAAATACATGCAGAAAATAGAAATACATATTAAATAATATGTAAAAAGAAAATAATAAAACATGAAATAACTACAGAACAGTATCCCGATGTGGACTCCATGTGCGGGCGGCACGTTGGCATTTTTGTTTTTGTAGATACAGTATATATAGAATTTTCTACACCCCACTATAATGTATTTTTATGATGGTGTAACTCCTTGTGCTGTGCTGAAGGATTCGTTTAGTGGTAATGTCACTACCTTTGAAGTGGGTAAATACAGTTGAAGTCCCACGTTCCGTTCTCCTTGTGACCCTCAGCAAGTCGCCTTATCTCCCAAGTGCCACCAAAGTTAGATGGCAAGCTCTCCGGTGCAGGAAAACATTTTGCCGGCCAAATCCTAAGTGCAGCACTGTGTACACTATCGGCGCTATGTAAAAAACCATATAGTATTATTCACACTCACTATATCTAAAGCACAAAGGAGGCCATAGGTAAAGAGACAATCCTGGCCTGCACAGATCTGTGGAAAACACAAATGCTTCAGGAAATAACTGTACACAGGAAAACCAGCTTGTTCCAGTCAACACCAATAGGTTTTCATTTAAATAAAGTTTCAGAGATAAGTTATTAAGAGCAGCATCCTACGCCTTCTCCAATATAAACCTGTCCAGGGTAAGCCTTCCAGAAATGTACCAGCTTTACAACTGAGCACAGTACCATGTGGCGTCGATGGAAGATTCCTCCCAAACTTCCTTGATTTCCCTTGAATGTAAATTACAGTCATTCTCACACTGTGATCTCTGGGGAGAGATGAGAAAAAAAGGCATATATCCCATAGAAGGCGCTTTCTTCAAACATTCATACAGAATGTGATTTTAATGTAACAATAATTAAAAAAAAAAAAACGCTGTATAACCTAAAATACCTAAACAAAAATCAAGCAATAAAAAGCCAGGACCCCCACTCAAGTTAAAAAGGACTAACCAACATAAGTAACAATTTGATACCCCACAGTAGCGCAACCAGGGGATCACAGGGTGCATTTGCAGCCCCCAAGAATGACAGAGACCGCTCTTCCCCACAGCAATAATGCCGGGAGAGAGCGCCGGGCCTCTGTAAGAGAGCGCCCCTCCTCCATCGACGTCGCGACATCACATGGCGGCACGTTGTCATGATGCCGCAACGTCGCAGGACGGCAGTTAAAAACTTTGCACCCCCCCAAAAAGAATTTCTGGTTGCAACTGAACTGCCTGTGCTGAAGCCGGGGTATCCTTACAACATGACCTGTTGGATACCCCTGCCCTACACCATATATACTGTATGGATGTAAATGAATGTATATGTATAAATATATGCTATTACACATGAACCAAAAAAGAGGCATGCACTGTATGGATAAATGACTATGATTATATTGACCGTTTAGGAGTTCCTGTCCGCCCCGGTACTGTAAGAGAACCTGCGCCGGACCTGTTTCCGTTATTAGTTTTTATGTTTTCTTCTTTTTCCCCTCTTGCCTTAATTTTATCTTGTGTATCCTATGTTATAAATGTATGGTTTTTACTGCGAGTTATAATGCTTTAGCAAAGTATGATGTCATGCGATGCTTGTGATATTATATTAAGTTTATTTGTTTGTTTTATGCGAAAAAAATACAAAATCCTATAAATAAAGAATTTACACACACAAAATAAATGAGAACAGATAGGAAACAATCTATGTCAGGTAACCGAGCACCTTATATATATTTTACGATTATGAGAAAATAAGCTATCAAATAAACATAATACTCAAAGGAAAAACCCCTAGTTAATCAGACAACTGAATCAACAATTGAAATCATTTTATAAAGTATCAACAAAAAAAAAAATACACGAAAAACAAAAATATATATAAGCATAATGTACAAAAAAAAATCAGTCACTTCAAGGACATACAGACTATACAGTATATACCTTTGGACTGGCAACCTATGGCATGGAACAATAAAATAAAAAGATACGCAGACACGTTGTAGCTTTAACACTGAGCAACGTACCTTGATACATTGATGGAAGGTTTCTCCCAAACGTTCTTGATTCCTTTTAAATGTACAGTATTGAACTCATTCTCAAACGGTGGTCTCTGGACTATCAGTGGTCCCTAAAGACGTTAGGGGTTGTCCCCAGCCTTTCCAATTTGACTTCAAACAATCCTGCGGTCTGTGCATTTTCTATGGCTGCTGAAGGCTGATTTTCTTGTTCCGATATAGGCCCAGTATTTTAAATACTGTATATAGTATACGTGATACACGACCGGCTTGATGGCGGTTCCGTCGGTGCCACTGCACCGAGCCCCGTGCATACAGCGGCCCCACGCTCCTCCCAGCAGCAATTAAACTGGATTGCCGGGGTAGAGCGCGGAGCCTCTGCAAGTGCCTCTTACCTTGTCCGGCGGCATCTCCTTCTGTGGCGTCTTGATGTTATGGCGCCGCAACATGGCGTCGATCTTGTCATGCCGCCGTGATGAAGCGTGGCGCTGTGTTGCCATGACAACGTGACACCACATGATGACATCATGAAGCTGCGTCGATGGAAGAGGAGATGCTGTGCCGGACAAGGTAAGAGGGCTCCGCAAAAACCCCGTGCACCGAGCCCCGCAAAATTCCTAGCCGGTCCTGCACATGAATATAGTACTTAAATATATTTATGAACAAAGCTAAGTGTAAGTACAGTACCATTGTACAGTGAGCCATACAGTACTTCCATACAGTGAGCCATACAGTACTTCCACGTGTTCTGCAGTGAGGAAAAGTTTAAGAACCCCTGGTTTTACAAATTCGCATTTTGCAACATTTTTCACTTTATTTCTTTTTACATTTTACGGTTTTACTGCATTTGTGCAAAAGGTCACAGAGTTTTGCCAAATATGCCAATTTTCACCAGAATTCAGTGAATAGGCATAACATATATAAAGGGAGCCCGTGACCTTGCACATTAATCTTTAATGCTTGGCAACAAATTGCCCAAAAAATAGACAAATTTCACCTGGTTTGGGAAATTCAGTGAAAGGTTTCCACATCTCTATCCGGTTTTGTAGATTAATATTTAGAAGAATTAACAGTCACATTTAGTCCTGAAAAAGTGTTTTTTTCCACTGAGCTAGTAGTTTTCTAGTTTGGACTAATAATTAATGGAAGAACAAATTATTTTACACAGATCTATAGATAAAGGGAGTTCAGACCTTAGGTTTAACCAATACAGAATTCCTAGCTAATTACAAATACAAAGGAAACGCCTGGCTGGCTCCATGGCAGAGAAAGGGTTAAGTAAAGTATGAGATCTTAGCTATCCCCTAACCAGAGCAGTTTCGATTACATACAGTACTCTTAATAAATGCAATATTCTAAGGCAGTGCTGCGCAAACTGGGGGACACGCATCCAGGGGACGCTAGATTTTCTGGGGGGGCGCGGCAGTTATAGATGTCCCGCGCTCTCCCCCGGCATTTAAATGAAATGCCAGGGGCCGCGTGAGGCAACTATAATACTTCTCTTCCAGCAACGCGTCGTCCTAGTAACCCGGCGTCAAATGATGCTGCGGGGTCACGTGACAGGACGTTACCATGGCGACGTGACGTCACATGACCCCACACGTCATTTGGCGCCAGAGTCGAGCAGGGGGGGGGCGCGAGGCGCTGAGGAGAGCAAGCAAGGGTGCGCACGGGGAAACGTTTGCGCACCCCTGTTCTAAAGCAGCGGTTCGCAAACAGGGGGGGGGGCGCAAGATTATTCAGGGGGGCGGCCAGTTGTAGCGGCCCTGCGCTCTTCCCCCAAGGCATTTAAATTAATGCCGGGGGATCGCGTGAGGCCTCTGCAACTTCACTTACCTTCTCTTCGGTGACGCGTTGGCATGGCAACGTGATGTCACGTGACCCCGCGACATCATTTGACGCCAGGAGTCGGAGAGGAGGTAAGGGAGGGGGGGCGCGAGCAGGAAAGATTGCACAGCGCTGTTCTTAGGCTTGTATTCTCTCGCTTGCTCCATTTTCTCAACACCTATTCTCTCCTAGACCCTCTACAATCTGCTTCTGCACTGCTCACTCCATGGAAACAGCCCTCACTAAAATAACTGATGACCTCCATGCTGCCAAAGACAGAGGTCATTACACTCTGCTCATGTTACTCGACCTCTCTGCAGCATTTGACACAGTGGCCCACCCTCTTCTCCTCCACATTCTCCATACTCTAGGTATTCGGAACAAAGCTCTATCCTGGATCTCATCCTACCTCTCCCATCGTACTTTCAGTGTCTCTTCTGCTAACACCTCCTCCTCCTCTATTGATCTCTCTGTGGGGGTACTCCAGGGCTCTGTCCTGGGACCTCTTCTCTTTTCTCTGTACACGCTCTCTCTAGGTGACCTAATAACATCTTTTGGTTTTAATTATCACCTCTATGCCGACGACACACAAATATACTTTTCAACACCCGACCTTACACCTGCTGTACAAACCAAAGTTTCTGAATGTCTCTTTGCTATATCATCCTGGATGGCCCTCCGACGCCTTAAACTCAACATGGCTAAAACAGAGCTCCTCATACTTCCTCCCAAACCTGGCCCTACTACCTCCTTCCACATTACTGTTGGAACTACAATCATTCACCCAGTAGCCCAAGCACGCTGCCTAGGGGTCACACTTGACTCCTCTCTCACATTCAAAACATTTCTAAAACCGGTCGCTTTTTCCTCCGCAATATAACAAAGATACGCCCTTTCCTCTGTTGCTCGACTGCTAAAACTCTGACTCAGGCCCTCATTCTCTCCCGTCTTGATTACTGTAACCTCCTGCTGTCCGGCCTTCCTGCCTCTAACCTGTCTCCCCTACAATCTATCCTAAATGCTGCTGCCAGAATCACTCTACTCTTTCCTAGATCTGTCTCAGCATCTCCCCTCATGAAATCCCTCTCCTGGCTTCCGATCAAATCCCGCATCTCACACTCCATTCTTCTCACTTTTAAAGCTTTACATTCTTCTGCCCCTCCTTACATCTCATCCCTAATTTCTCGTTATGCACCATCCAGACTCTTGCGTTCTTCTCAAGGATGTCTTCTTTCTACCCCCTTTGTATCTAAAGCCCTCTCCCGCCTTAAACCTTTTTCACTGACTGCCCACACCTCTGGAATGCCCTTCCCCTCAATACCCGACTAGCACACTCTCTATCCACCTTTAAGACCCACCTTAAGACACACTTGTTTAAAGAAGCATATGAATAGCACTGTGAATATTCTGAACACATGATACATAAAGCTTGGCCGCCCTTGCAGACGCACTTACCAGAACTCCCTCCTACTGTCTCTGTACGTTCTACCTACCTACCAATTAGACTGTAAGCTCCTCGGGGCAGGGACTCCTCTTCCGAAATGTTACTTTTATGTCTAAAGCACTTATTCCCATGATCTGTTATTTATATTATCTGTTATTTATTTGATTACCACATGTATTACTACTGTGAAGGGCTATGTACATTAATGGCACTATATAAATAAAGACATACAATACAATACAAATAAACCTCTTGCATTTGGAAACAAATGTTAAACTGGTAGAGAAGCCAGTTCATTGTATCTGCGCGTCATTCCATTAACAGTAGTTATAACGAGAATGTGGAGCTAGTCATTTTGTAGAAATGTTCACAGTTTGGTTTGACTATGTTATCTGATGACTGTGATGGCAGATACAACAGAAATCTTAAAAAAAAAAAAGTTGGACATCTTTTTAGAAAGGTATACAGGGATATGCCAAATAAGTAAACAAGGGAAGGATGTTGATCCAGGGAGTAATCAGATTGCCAATATTGGAGTCAGTGAGGAATTTATTTTCCCCTTTATGAGACATCATTGGATAATGTCCAAATGTCAATACTTTCTGGACAAACTACCCACCTACCTGCACAAGCTCCTCACCCCTAACACACGCAGCACTTATCATCAGAGATCAGACTCCAAAACGCTGTTCATGGTCCCAAGGTTCAGCAAAGTATCCGGACGTTCCTCCTTCTCTTACCGTGCCCCCCAAAACTAGGACAGTCTACCGGGGACTCTCACAGCCACCACCGGTCTAAGTTCTTTCAAAACTAAAGCTGTCTCACAATTTAATCTGGTCTGTAACTGTTACATACGCCTATAACATATATTATCTCTAACTGCATGCTATGTCTTGTATAAAGCTAAACCCCCTTATAACGCTGTGCTTGGGGTCCAAAGAATCACATCTCGCTATAAGGGGATCGTGTTAGAAATAATGTACATTTGTATGCATTGTACAATAAAGTATTTACGATACCAATAATCGTGTTGTAAAGTATTCATAAATACGAAAATTGGGAGCCACGCTTGCATCGTGTTATAAGCGGATTCGCGTTGCAACGGATCGCGTTATAATGGGGTTGAGTTGTATAATGTATAACCCTGCTCACTTAATCTAACTATGTATTTATAACCATGTACAGTATCTGTCATCATAACTCTGTGCCCAGGACATACTTGAAAACGAGAGGAAACTCTCAATGTATTACTTCCTGGTAACACATTTTTATAAATAAATAATAAATAAATGTGTCACTGGGGTTTTGTGTTTGCCTACATTTGTATCAAAATACTGTAAGTACAAATATAGGATAACGTATCTGTTATCTTAATTTAAAGAAGCAATAGTACTGTCTTTGTATACAATATGTAAATCATGTGGCAATGCAATTCTACATTCTTACCTACGCTGGCAATCGTTTAGTGCTCCTGTTATAAATCTGTACAAATCCTGATTGTGTGACTAACATAATGGCTGCTTCAGTCAGTGTGCAGTAACTCAGCAGCTACAGTGTACTGCATCCTCATATTACTAAGATAGCATTATGTATTGTTACAGTTTGCAACTGAAACTGCTGAGAACATTGGCAACACAAACAGGAAAGTGTTGTAAATATCTTGCACTACTTGGGAGGTGATTTTGAAACCAAAGGATGCTTTAAAGCAGGAAAACATTAAATCTTATGGGTTGTTTTTTTAAAATAAATCATTTCTGCTGTATCAGATAATAGACTGTTTTTATTGTTTTTATTGAACTCTTAATGCCATTTTTAATTTATTTTTAAACTTGTATTTGATCCATTTTCAGTATCTATCGTCTAAATGTAACATTGGTTGAACTTGGTGGACAAACGTCTTTTTTAAAACCTCCTTTACTATGTAACTATGTGAGTCTGACCTGGTTGAAACAGTTTGATATGTTCAACACATATAGAATAAGAAACTTCATGTCTGTGGTACCTTGTTCTCTTGGACACAAAGGGGCGATGTATCAATGTAAAGAAAGTGCAGCAAACATACAATAGCTAGGAGTGTGTTTGCATACAGTATGTTCCAAGCCTGCTTTCTTCACACAATTGTCCCGTCAAACAGTGTAGCCGCAGACAAGGATTCTGGGTAGTGACATGCAAATAAGCCATAGTGGGTGTGTCCCTTAGCATCCTATCCCCTTTATTACATAGCTGCCTCTGTTGATGTAGCGTACAATTCTAGTATTGGTCCTGAACAAATATAGCACCAGCCCAGGTTGCCATAACCCAATATAATCCATACATTGTATAATAATGTGCCCAGAAACCTCACAGACATCTTCATGTGTACACCGTTTCCCACGATATCACCATCTTAACCCCTTTGCTGCTGGACTGGCCTGTAACTCATTGAAAACAAAGGGTTAAAGGTCAGTATCGCCCTTTTGCACACCGCAGATTCCTCCTTTGACCTTAAGCCCGCGTTTATAGCGATGGCGACGCGACCGCTGACGTCACCCTTCGCCGTTGCCACTAGCGAAAGTTGTACTTTCGTTTTAAGCGACGTCGCTGGCGACAAGGCCAGTGACATCACGAAGGGGGCAGGTCCGCGGTCTTTGATTGGTTTAGTGACAGTCACATGTGGCGACTGTCTCTAAAAAATCAAACTGACCCGGCTTCAAATTTTTTGGTCGCTCCGTCGCCGTCGCGCTTTCTATAAGCGCTTGCGACGGAGTCAATAGATTTGTTTTGGAGCACGGCACTATAAGCGCAGCCTAAGCCTCTAAAATGTCAGAATGAGCGACTCACACGACTAGGCCGACCCAGTAGACTTCAGTTCAACGACCCTCTTAAAAGTATCATCCTACTAAACCCGCCAGATGTCGCCGGGGAGTTCAATGGGATCACCCAACTTAATCAATTAGAAATCTCCCTAATTTAAGCATGAATAGGTTATGGGTTTCATTACATTGTGGTACTGCAGATTGGACTCTTCCACCTGCCATTAAAGTCAATCGGAGTTTATGTGCGTTATGTTGGGGCATTCAGTTAAGCACCTATACATTCTAATCATAAAGCAACAATATAACCCCCACTCCATAACTGATACTTTTCTATGAGTGGGAATCATTTCATATTCACAGATGGCAGTCTTTTAGGTATATCTGTGATTATAATTCACAACCATTAAAGAAATAGGTGTCACATAGCCAGACGTTCGGTTCATGTTCTCCGAGGGTAACTGGGGTGAGTCGCAGCTAAATCTTACAGTTTCATTCTCTCCTTTTCCGCCCATGTTTTATCTATAGCTTCATTTTTGTTCCTTCCTGTCTTCTGTCCGTTTCCCCATTTTCTCTCTCTCTCGCGCGCGTTCCCTCTCCCCCTATCTCTTTCTTCTCTCTCCCCTCTCTATTTCTCTCTCTCTTTCTTCTCCCCCTCTCTCTATTTCTCTCTCTCCCTTCTCTAACTCTCCCTCTTGCCTTCTCCTCTCACTCCCTCCTCTCTCTTCTTCTCCCTTTCGCTCCCATCTCTCCTCGCTCTCTCCTTCTCTCTCCCTCCATTTCCACCTCACTCTCACTCCCTATTTATATCTGAATGCTTTCCCCACCTCCTGTCTCCTCCTTTTTCTTTCAATCTCTCATTCCTTCCTTCTCCCTGCTAATTATTCCCTCTCTTGACCCATCCTCGCCACGTCCCTCAGTTCGGAAACCACATGCCACCTGCCTTTACTCTTCTATGTGACTAGCTTCTCATTTAGTATCTTTTCTTCCCAATAATCACTTGCTCATTAGCTGGCGGCAGCCGTTAATTATGCAAATGAGCGTTTGGCACGGGGGCGTCGTTCCATTTTAACTCTGATTACAGCACCTGGGATCTGAGAAAGTGGGACGCTTCGCGTCTATTAACATGGAATTAATTCGCTAATTTATATTAAAAGCTCGGCAATCGGCGATCACAGCGCATTTGCCATTTCCTGACATTAATAAGAAAACAACTTCAAGCAACAAAATACGGAACTCGGGAGCAGGGACGGGGATCTGATGGGTAATTTATATTTTCTTCTCACAAACCCTTCGTTGCCAGGAGGGAGCTGCAATGTATTGCTTGGCAGCGCGTTGCGGGACCCCTCCCCGGCAGAGAAGGGGTTAATCGGGTTCACACAATGCCAAAGTCAACACTCATTAGCTGACCGCACAAATAAACTGACATGGCTTAGATGTGGCTGCCCAATAAGAGATGTCGGCCTCCAAGAAGCTAAAAATCAGTGAGATTGTTAGGATGTGGGCCAAAATTGTAAGGAACAAAATGCTGACTTTTATCAGCAACGGTAGAGAACACTTGTGATCAAATTTCCAGGTCATTAGGCAGGTTTCCCAAAACCTCCCTTACCCCCATAATTCCACAGCATACAGTACTACTGCAGCCAGGAATTCTGGGTAATGACAATTCTTTTTCATTGCTGTACTGTACTCCATATATTGGATGGTTTTTTATCTATCTATCTATCTATCTATCTATCTATCTATCTATCTATCTATCTTTGCCATTGTGGTAGGGGAAATGAATTCATTGTAGGGCAGGGGAAGGAATGTAAAATTATTATACCGATACCCACACATGGAAAGCTACAAAAAGAAGTTGGGCTAGGCAGGAAGGACTATTTAAAACTCCACAAATACCAAACCTCATAATATCACCACTAGGGAAAGTACCTAAAAAAAGAAGGGGATACAGCATTGGTCTTACCCACAAGGGGGTGGTGGGTGGTAAATGATGGCATTAAGAAGGAAGTTTGCAAGGTAACATATACTGTACCTCCATAGATGATGCTGTATATCTCATATAATGATGCGCCAAGGAAGCTATTGAGTCAGCTTTCCGGCTATTACAAGGTCCCCCAGAAAGTTTTTCATTGCTGGGAGCATACAATACTAGCAAGGGCAATAATACATTGATAAATACCAATTGTGCTTTCTGTTCTTTCATCCAATGGGTACTTAGATCAGAAAAGGGGTCACTAACCATTATACACGACCAGGATGGTTTTTTCTCTGTGGGGCAGAAAGTAATTTGCTGATGTCATTCAAATTTTTTTAAGAGCTGGCAACAGAATTTGGGATGCCCCCCGGCAGCCAAAGCAGAAATGCCAACAATAACTATACGATTCCTGGGTATAAATTGGACTCCGTTACTATGCAGTCCAGGTTATATAAAGAAAAGGTGACACCTTTCAGGGAGGCCATAGAAACAGCCATGCAATCGCCACAAGAAATACAATCTTTGATTGGGCACTTGAATTCTCATGCAGGACACAGCCGATTAAGAGGGCATTTTTGCAGGAGGCTTGAGAAAGCGACAGCAAGGGTAAGGAAAGGACACCACAGAATGAGGTTTAATAGTGATATGAGGGAGGATCTGAGGGTATGAGATGCTTTCCTGGAAGATTTTAATTTTAGGTCATGCTTGGTGCAGGAAAGGCAGAATAACGGGCAGTTAGAACTATTCACAGACGCTGCCGCTACAGCAGGCTCTGGTGCATACTATAGACCAGGGGTGAGCAAACCTTTTACGCCGAGCCCCCCTTTTCATCCGGGCTATTAGTTGGACATCTTTCAACATTTTTAAAACAGCATAACATGACACATGCTATATGGTTTTTTTTTTTAAAGAAATCAGTGCAGTAGTATAAGATAATACTGACTACAATTCTCTCTCTCTCTCTCTCTCTCTCTCTCTCACCCACCCTCCTCATCCCCTCTCTCTCTTTCTCACTCTTCATCCTATCTCTCTCCTCCACAACCTCTCTCTCTCCTCCTCCTCCTCCTCCTCCTCATCTCTCTCTCCTCCTCCTCATGTCTCCCTCTCCCTACTTGTGAGTAGAGCTTTACTTTGTACCTCTGTCCCAGAGAAGACCTGCATTTTGAGGAATTTGTTTGTCTACTTTGTGTTGGCTGCACACGCCGGATTCTCCTCGCCAGAAACTGTCCCACCCAGAGTGGGCCACTCTTTCATAAATTGGGACAGCATGAGAGCATTGAACAGACCACATGGGGCTCATCTACGTTGTGTGTGGCAACAGGGGGCTAAGATGGAAAAACCTACTTCCAGAACTTTACAGGCTCACAGCATGACGGGGTCAACCATGATAGTGCTCATACATTTGAACTGATCAAGGAACAACAATGGCACCTCACCTAATCGGACATAAAAAACAGGATTTATACAGCAAAAAGGCTAGGCTAAAACCTTGGAAAATAATATGGTGTGACATATTTCCAAGAAGGCATTCGGGGAAGCCTGGTCAGAATAAAAGGGCTGGATAGGATCATCTAGGAAGTTCATTGTGCAATACCTAAATTCATGGTTGACAAAGGCGACCTGGCAATTGAGGCAAAGATAAGAACTGCGCAGGCTTCATGACGGAGTTCACCTATCCGATGTGGGGCTGGACATTTTTAATATGTGCTTTTTCAACAGCACGGAAGCTGCAAGAAAAATGGGGATGTGTTGGTGATGGGCGGGGGGGGGGGGGGGGGGGGAAGGGGAACCAAGATGAAAGGAATTTATTTTACCAGAGAGGGTAGTACAATGCTCCCAGAGACCACTTGGCCAGCAGCAGGGAGGGCACAAGGCTGCAGTGTACTGGTGTAAGATTGGACCGGTAGGACAGGAGAGGCAGACAACGGCAAAATGTTTTGCTGCGGGATACAGGACAGCAGCTGCCGCCGATGGGTTTCCCAAAAAGGGATGTTGGTGTAATTACGGATTAATTGATGCGGTTGATAAGCTCACCTCTGCCAGGTCATAATTAATGCTGTGGTCAATTTTAAAGCCGTCGATGGCATAGAGCAAATTATTTAATCCATGGATATTAAAAAAAAGCACCTTAAAGGCCAAAGGGAGGGGGGGGGGTTAAAGGGTTAAAACATAAGAGCAGCAAAACGTGAAATCTTAAGTTTTTCTTTTTAATTCAGTTCTGTAGTATTAGATATTAGTGACGGCTTTTTTGTGGGTTTTTAATTAAACTCGCATTGCCATTTTTAATGAGTTTTAATACACTGAGCATCCTTTGATTTCTATAGCAGGTTTAGCCCACCTCCCCAGCAGTGCAAGATCTTTGCAACACTTTTCTGTTTGTGATCATTTGTTGTCAACGTCCCCAGCAGTTTCAGCTGCGAAATGTAGCAATAGTCAACGTTACCTTTGTAATATAAGGATACATTATAGCTGCTGAGTTACACTGACTGAAGGAATGATTGAAACTGAAAGGCGGCCATTTCTTTAGGCACACAAGCAGGATTTTGACAGATGCATAACAGGAGCACGAAACGATGGCCAGCTTAAGTAAGAATGTAGAATTATACCTTGTTGCATGCTTTACATGTTAAAATATGAAAAAAATAAGTGGGGAAGCAGTATTGCTGCTTTAAAAGTTTAGTCATGTTGAACAATTCTGAGGGAGACAATATGCCATGCTGTCCCCTATATGGCTCATATATACTTATAACCAAGTAACTCTGGCTCCATTTCATGCCTTTTAGAAATGTCCCTTTCTCCCTTCTTGTGCCCATGTTTCTTGATGTCCCAGCTGCTGTGTTATCAGATACATGGGGTGTGGTGGTATCTCTGTAACACGGAACCCTAAGGTCATGCAATGCACGGTTTACCCCTCTGGCAGCCAACTTGTGAACTAAACTCACAAACACAGCTAACCAGGTGATTTGGTTCCATTTGGGCTCCCACAAACTTCTCTTTTTTCTCTCTCTTATCCGTGGTTATCTTGTCACGCCAGCGTCCTGTGTTATCACAGAGATGAGCCGTGGTGCTATCTCTATGACAGTAGCCACGGAAGAGAAGGTAACAGCACATGTGGAGGTGTCAGATAAAGGATGAGACTGTATCTACAGAAAGGGGAAGTATCACAAAGTCATAAATAGATTTCTTTGTGGTTCTGAGCTTCCTTGTAGGTTGTGTTACCTTTAAGGAGATGACCATGAGTTCCTCATATATTAAATTGTCTTGTACTGAGCATCCAAAAACCTCACCAGTTTCTTCTTTAAGTGCACTGTGGTTTGGGGCTTTAAACGGTCTGAAAGTAGAGGTAAGACCACGGCTTTAATCAAACTATCTTAATTATCTCAACACTACCAGAAAGATCTTCAACCAACCTAAACATAGAACAAAAACAATGCTTAGTGGTCACCAAAATCAGGGGGTTTAATACAAGTAGATACGTTTCTCTCCAACAGTTATTAACCTTTTCTTATCCAGCGCCAACACTGAATGTAGACCCTGTATCATTAAAGTGTAGAGGAAATGATTTTGCGGTAACATTGACTGACCAAGAAGACTCCAGTTCAAATCCCAGTGCCAGCTTCATCTGACCGCTGGTGTGATGGTACCAGAGGGCCATATCTTTTCATTTTCCCACCCAAAGTACCACTACAGTACCTTTTTCATTTACAAGCGTACAATTCCACTCTATTTATTTATTAAGAAAAATGTACTTCTTGTTAAAAATCTGTCTCTCCTCTTTCATAGTTTTAACAACATAAAAGTATGGCATTTCAGACCTTGTATATAAACAAGGTAAATCCACTCCATCGCTCTTCCCTGTCCCTGCGCTTTTGTCTGCTATGCCCTACTAAGGCCGGTAGTCCCTTTTCTCTTGTTAGCCCTATATTAAATACAATGTGAAATTGCATTCCCCTTGCCAGGAAAGATTTAAGTCCAATTCAGATAAATTGTATTGTATTGTATGTTTTTATTTATATAGCGCCATTAATGTACATAGCGCTTCACAGTACAGTAGTAATACATGTGGTAATCAAATAAATAACAGAGCATGGGAATAAGTGCTTTAGACATAAAAGTAACATTAAGGAATAGGAGTCCCTGCCCCGAGGAGCTTACAGTCTAATTAGTAGGTAGGGAGAACGTACAGAACGTAGGATGGAGCTCTGGTAAGTGCGTCTGCAGGGGGCCAAGCTTTATGTATCGTGTTCAGAATATCCACAGTGCTATTCATATGCTTCTTTAAGCAAGTGTGTCTTAAGGTGGGTCTTGAAGGTGGATAGAGAGGGTGCTAGTCGGGTACTGAGGGGAAGGGCATTCCAGAGGTGTAGGGCAGTCAGTGAAAAGGGTTTAAGGCGGGAGAGGGCTTTAGATACAAAGGAGGTAGAAAGAAGACATCCTCGAGAAGAACGCAAGAGTCTGGATGGTGCATAACGAGAAATTAGGGCTGAGATGTAAGGAGGGGCAGAAGAGTGTAAAGCTTTAAAAGTGAGGAGAAGAATGGAGTGTGAGATGCGGGATTTGATTGGATGCCAGGAGAGGGATTTCAGGAGGGGAGATGCTGAGACAGATCTAGGAAAGAGTAGAGTGATTCTGGCAGCAGCGTTTAGGATAGATTGTAGGGGAGACAGGTGAGAGGCAGGAAGGCCGGACAGCAGGAGGTTACAGTAATGAAGACGGGAGAGAATGAGGGCCTGAGTCAGAGTTTTAGCAGTCGGGCAACAGAGGAAAGGGCGTATCTTTGTTATATTGCGGAGGAAAAAGCGACAGGTTTTAGAAATGTTTTGAATGTGAGGGGCGAATGTGAGAGAGGAGTCGAGTGTGCCCCATGGCAGCGTGCTTGGGCTACTGGGTGAATGATCGTAGTTCCAACAGTAATGTGGAAGGAGGAAGTAGGGCCAGGTTTGGGAGGAAGTATGAGGAGCTCTGTTTTTGCCATGTTGAGTATAATGCGGCGGAGGGCCATCCAGGATGATATAGCAGAGAGACATTCAGAAACTTTGGTTTGTACAGCTGGTGTAAGGTCGGGTGTTGAAAAGTATATTTGTGTGTCGTCAGCATAGAGGTGATAATTAAACCCAAAAGATGTTATTAAGGTCACCTAGAGTGAGTGTGTACAGAGAAAATAGAAGAGGACCCAGGACAGAGCCCTGGAGTACCCCCACAGAGAGATCAATAGAGGAGGAGGAGGTGTTAGCAGAAGAGACACTGAAAGTATGATGGGATAGGTAGGATGAGATCCAGGATAGAGCTTTGTTCTGAATACCAAGAGTTTGGAGAATGTGAAGGAGAAGAGGGTGGTCCACAGTGTCAATGTCAGGTCGAGCTCACCACAAACGAGACGGGACCACAGTGCTGAGGTGGGAAAGGATATAACGCCACCCACAGCCACAAGGGCACGTCTTGAGAGTAGAATGGTCTGGAAGTCCAAGTCGGGGCAGGAGAGGTACGGATGGTAGTGGGTGCTGTAGCCTAGTCCGGGGTTAGAGAGAGAGACGTAATCGTTTACCGTTTGCCGAGTTCGGGATGCCAGAGGTGCGGAGAGTCGTATTGCTGGATGCCAAGTTCGGGTTGCCAGAGGTGCGGAGAGTCATATTGCCGTATGCCAAGTTCGGGGTGCCAGAGGTGCGGAGAGTCGTATTGCCGTAAGCCAAAGTTCGGGGTGCCAGAGGTGCGGAGAGTCGTAGCGGAAGCCGTTTCGGTAACGAGGAAGACTGCAAGACAAGATAAGACAGGACTGGGGAGGCAGAGAATAAGGAGAACAACTGGTTCTATGCTCAGCCGACGAGTCAATGAAGCTGCAGGGTATATATAGGTGAGAGGGTCCAATGGCAGAGTAGCAAGGTGGGGGGGTGTGGATGGGCCAGGCTGTGACAGGTATAGGTCCAGAGGAGCTCCTGGAGGAAGGGCTATAGATCCTATAGATCCTAGTAGAATGGGTACATTTAATTGCAGCATTGAAAAGTGGAGATGTGCCTTTAAGAGGCTGGAGCGCTTCCGTGTGGCTGCGCCTCCATGTGGCCGCGCCTGCGGGCGCGTGACCGGGCACACGCCCAGACCCGGCACTAGAAGGGGAACGCTGACGTGCGCGTGCGCGCCCAGGCGAGACGGCGATCGGCGTCCTGGAGGGAGGATCTCTGCGAGGCGCGGGAGGACCCGGCGGAACAGCGGGTAAGTGGGGAGCACGCCGAGGGCGGCGTGACTCCCGGATCGTTACAGTACCCCCTTTCAGGGGCGACCTCTGGGCGGCCATGACATGGCTTGGAGGGATTCCTACGATGGAAAGCCTGGACGAGTCGAGGCGCGTGGAGATCTCGGTGGGGAATCCATGAGTGTTCCTCTGGTCCGAACCCCTTCCAGTGGACCAGGTATTGTACTCCTCCTCTGGAGATCCTAGAATCCAGGATAGACTGGACCTCGTACTCCTGTTGACCTTGGATCAGAAGTGGAGGAGAAGTGGTCTTGGAAAAATGAGGATTCTGAAATGCTGGTTTTAGCAAAGATACATGAAAGACCGGAGGATTCCTCATAGAGGGTGGAAGACGCAGACGATAAGCCACAGGATTAATCCTCCTGACCACGGGAAAGGGACCGAGGAACTTGGGTGCCAACTTCATAGTAGGGACCTCTAGTCGTATATTCCTGGATGAAAGCCATACCCTGTCTCCTGGAGCGAACTCCGGAACCTGGCGTCGAAGGCGATCTGCCTGGAGTTTCTGTCTCCCAGTGGCCACCTTTAAGTTCTCCTGAATCCTCCTCCATAAGTCTTTCAGCCAGGAGATACGCTTGTCGACTGCTGGTACCCCTGAGGATAGGGGGGAGAAGGGTAAGCGGGAAGGATGAAAGCCAAAATTTATAAAGAAGGGAGATTCTTGAGTGGAGTCATTACGAAGGGAGTTGAGAACAAACTCAGCCCAAGGAAGCAGATCCACACAGTCATCCTGTGTATCGGTTATAAAACATCGAAGGTATTGTTCCAGGTTTTGTTTGGCTCTCTCCGTCTGCCCATTGGTCTGTGGGTGGTATCCAGAGGAGAATTGTAATGAAATGCCCAATTTTCGAGAAAGGGCTCGCTAAATTTTTGACACGAATTGAGACCCTCGGTCTGAAACGATGGTCGAAGGCACTCCATGGAGACGAAAGATTTCCTGGATGAAAACATCTGCAAACCTGGAGGAATTCGGAAGACCCCTCAAGGGAACAAGGTGCGTCTGTTTGGAAAAATGATCAATTACCACAAGAATAGTATTAATCCCTTTGGAGGTTGGGAGTTCTACGATAAAATCCATAGAAATATGGTTCTAAGGCCGGTCTGGGATGGGTAATGGAAGAAGAAGGCCTGCTGGTCTGACCCGGGGTACTTTGTTGCGAGCACATGTGCCACACGCCTTTACAAACTCCTCCACATCTTTAGACATCCCTGGCCACCAGAAGTTCACTGGACAAGGTCGTTAGTCTTCCGTATCCCTGGGTGTCCTGCCGATTTAGAGGAATGGCACCACTCGAGGACTCTCTTGCGATGTTGCGGTGCAGTGTAGAGCCTTCCCTCCGGAACCTTGAACCCCATAGGGGCCTTTGATTGCTCGGATCGGATCTTGTCCATGATATCGAAAGAGTTGGCGGATACAATAAATTTGAAGTGAATTATCGTCTCTAGCTGCTCTTCAGATCTATCCTCTGCAAGGAACTGTCGGAACAGGGCATCCGCCTTCAGGTTTTTGGAGCCTGGAACGAAGGAGATGAAGTAATTGAACCGTGAGAAGAATAACGCTAAGCGGGCTTGTCGCGCGCTCAATCGACGTGCCCCTTCTAAGTAGAGGAGGTTCCTATGGTCTGTGAGGATGGTTATGGGAGTTTCCGTGCCTTCTAAGAGGTGTCTCCATTCCTCTAATGCCAACTTGATTGCCAAGAGCTCCCGGTTACCGACATCGTAATTCCGTTCTGCGGAAGAAAATTTCTTCGAAAAGAAGGCACATGGGTGTAGTCTGGCTAAAGGGGAAATCCTTTGGGACAGGACTGCGCCAGCCCCGATGTCAGAGGCATCCACTTCCAGGGTAAATGGGAGATTAGGGTCTGGGTGGGTGAGGATAGGAGCAGACACGAAAGCCTTTTTGAGAAGATTAAATGCCAGCATGGCGGATTCGGACCATGATGAGGGATCTGCACCTTTCTTGGTTAGAGCGGTGATGGGAGATACCGTGGTGAAAAAATTGCGAATGAAGCGACGGTAGTAGTTTGCAAAACCTAGAAAACGTTGCACGGCTTTAAGGGTGGTCGGACGGGGCCAGTCCAGAATGGCCTTTAGTTTCGCTGGATCCATAGTGAACCCGGAGTCAGAGCTAATGTATCCCAGGAATGCTACGGACGTCAGATGGAACTGGCGTTTCTCCAATTTTGCAAAGAGGTGGTTTTCCCGGAGGCGTCACAGCACCTGTTGAACGTGTTTGATGTGTTCTTGGGTGGACTTAGAAAAGATTAGGATGTCGTCTAAGTAAACGATAAGGAATTTGTTAAGAATGTCCCGGAAAATCTCGTTGACAAAGTCCTGAAAGACTGCTGGCGCGTTGCACAAGCCAAACGGCATGACCAGGTATTCATAGTGGCCGTCATGGGTGTTAAAAGCAGTCTTCCACTCGTCCCCCTCGCTTATCCTTACTAGATTGTAAGCGCCCCTTAGGTCCAGTTTAGAAAAAACAGTTGCTCCTTGAAGGCGGTCGAAGAGCTCCGAAATCAAAGGTAGCGGGTAGCGTTTTTTGCGCGTGATGTTATTCAAACCCCGGTAATCGATGCATGGACGGAGAGACCCGTTCTTCTTCTTCTTTACAAAAAAGAAGCCTGCTCCAACTGGGGAGGAGGATTTTCAGATGAAACCCCTCTCTAAATTCTCCGCAATGTAAGTGTTCATGGGTTTACGTATGAGCGTCGACGAACTGCAGTAGGAGAGGCACCGTCTGTAGCGTGATGAAGGCCGGCTGTAGATGTCGACCATCAATGGCCTCCAGGCCCACTGGAATTCTCTTGCTGATAAGTTGAATATTGCTCTTAGAAAACAAGGGGAGGATTAGGGAGTGATCACAGGGCCACACTAATTGAGTAAAGTGAAAAAGTATATAATAATAATGGTAATTGTAAATGTAGGTGCAAACTGTGAACTGATAAGTGAATCAGGCAAAAGAAGGGGGAAGGGGAACACAAAATGAATGAGTCCCCTAAAGAATTCACTAACTGCATACCTACATAATGTAAAATCTAACTTTTAATAAATTTACTTAAAACATATATTACCAAACGTAGTCGACTGTGTGTTTTTTTAAAAAGTGAATTAAATGTTCAATAGCGTGCAACCATGTCAATAAATGTATGATAGTACAAACCCAAATACAATATTCCTGGGTTTGACAGGACAGTGGATGCTGAAAGTCAGGGTATTAACCCCTCTGGAGTATGTATGCAGACTGTAGGAAACCGTATCCTACTCAGTGAGCCTTTAACTGGTCAGAGACATAGCAGTCCTGCAGCGATATATATAGCAGCGAACACCTATGGTTGTATTAAATGCATATGCTTGAGAGGTGACGTTAACGCAGGCACAATCAATCCACAATAACCCTCAGTGTAGTTGAGCTGGTACTCACAGTACTATTGACATAGAGTTACCCAGCAGAGGGGCTCAGATTGTGTATATATCATGTAGTATATAGCAGGAAGGCAGACTCACTGTCTGTTGTGATATTTATCAAGCTAATGCCGTCTGCATAAATAGAGCCAGGAGACTAAGGCACTACATTAAAACAGCTCCAAGTAGGAGACTGACACAACTGCGCGTCCAACACGCGTTTCCCTCCAGCAAAGGAGCTTCTTCAGGGAAGACGCTGGTCCACCCGAATGCAAAGGCCGATCAAATCCTCTAGGTCAGTAGGACGTTCCCGCGCCGCAAGCTCATCCTTTAAGGATTCTGACAGGCCCTGCCAAAATGCCGAAGATAGTGCTTCATTGTTCCATCCCGTCTCGGCAGCAAGGGTGCGGAACTCCACAGTGTACCGGGCGACGGGACGATCTGCCTGGGTTATGTGGTGGAGAGAGGAAGCTGCCGTTAATTGCCGTGCAGGTGTGTCAAAAAACCTTCAGAACTCAGAGAGGTCAATGTCCTGTGTGATGGGCGCTTGTTGTTCCCAAATGGGGGAGGTCCAGGCCAGCGCCTCGTCGGAGAGAAGAGCCACGATATAGGTGACCTTAGAAGTTGAGGAGACAAAACGAGAGGGTGAGAGTTGGAATTGGATGAAACATTGATTAAGGAAGCCCCTACATCCTTGGGGGTCCCCAGCATAGCGGTTGGGGGCAGGAATTCGGGGTTCCATTGCAGACGGAGGAGATGCAAAGACTGTTGCCAAGGACGTAGAGGCCATTGGTGAAGGTCCCAGACTGGAATCTCGGGCTTGAACGGTAAAGGAATGAAGGCTCTGCTGAAGCAAATCCATCCGCCTATCATTTTGTTCCAGATAAGTTTCTAGCCTGGCGAAGAGATTAGTGTGGGAAGTTAAAGTACGCTCCACCTCAGCGGGGTCCATGTTTGTACGGCTGAGCATAATGTCAGGTCGATCTTACCACAAACGAGACGGGACCGCGGTGCTGAGGTGGGAAAAGATATAACGCCACCCACAGCCACGAGGGCACGTCTTGAGAGTAGAATGGTCTGGAAGTCCAAGTCGGGGCAGGAGAGGTACGGATGGTAGTGGGTGCTGTAGCCTAGTCCGGCGTTAGAGAGAGAGACGTAATCGTTTACCGTTTGCCGAGTTCGGGATGCCAGAGGTGCGGAGAGTCGTATTGTCGGATGCCAAGTTCGGGGTGCCAGAGGTGCACAGAGTCGTATTGCCGTATGCCAAGTTCGGGGTGCCAGACGTGCGGAGAGTCGTATTGCCGTAAGCCAAAGTTCGGGGTGCCAGAGGTGCAGAGAGTCGTAGCGGAAGCCGTTTCGGTAACGAGGAAGACTGCAAGACAAGATAAGACAGGACTGGGGAGGCAGAGAATAAAGAGAACAACTGGTTCTATGCTCAGCCGACGAGTCAAGGAAGCTGCAGGGTATATATAGGTGAGAGGGTCCAATGGCAGAGTAGCAAGGTGGGGGTGTGTGGATGGGCCAGGCTGTGACAGGGATAGGTCCAGAGGAGCTCCTGGAGGAAGGGCTATAGATCCTAGTAGAAAGGGTACATTTGGTTGCAGCATTGAAAAGTGGAGATGTGCCTTTAAGAGGCTGGAGCGCCTCCGTGTGGCCGCGCCTGCGGGCGCGTGACCGGGCACACGCCCAGACCCGGCACTAGAAGGGGAACGCTGATGCGCGCGCGCCCAGGCGAGACGGCGATCGGCGTTCTGGAGGGAGGATCTCTGCGAGGCGCGGGAGGACCCGACGGGACAGCGGGTAAGTGGGGAGCACGCCGAGGGTTACACGTCAAATGCTGCAGAGAGGTCGAGTAATATGAGCAGAGTGTAATGACCTCTGTCTAAATGGAGATGAAGGCCCATATTTAGTAAGAAGTCCTCTGCTATCAAACGTCATTGTAGGAAGACATCCTACCGCCCATTGGCTTGCATGTTCTGTAAGTAAGTGCGGGTGGCAGAAGACTGTTCAGTAAATATGGCCCTAAATCTTCCCAAGCAAGGGAAAAGTGGCTTCACACCACATTAAATAATGGTCATTGCATAAAGTGTTGGTGTCCCCTTTTCCGCTACGTGCAGGAGAAATCACGGGGACAGACCTGTCAACCTTCTCTGCTTTTCTGTGTGTCTCACTGATTTGGAGTCAGTCTCCCTGATACAGTATTTAGTAATAGTGTCTCATAGACCTCAATAGAGACTTACTGCTAAAAATAATAAGCAATAAGCACCTGTCCATTAAAATGCAACTGTATGAGTCAGAACCAGCAATTCTTACTTATAGATTGGAGGAGGCATCACTGGACATTGACTACTGGAAATTGCAAGAGTTTCCCCAAACTTCCTGGAAGTTGGGGAATATGGATGAGGAGGTCACACCTCCCTTACTTTCCTGTTTTCTTGTACTGCAGGTGGAGGAGGGACCTGTTATTACTCTTCTGGAGACCTTCTCGTTCTGGTAGATCAAGCTTGTGATGGACAGCTCCCACCTCCCATGTCACCGGGAGCAGCATGAGAGCCTTTTATCTGCTCATCTCTCGGCAGCCACGTAATTACTCATTAATTACTGCCAAAGGAGGGAGTCGGGTGCAAAAAGAGTTTAGGATAGAAGGAGGTGAGAGAGTGCGAGAGAGTGCGAGAGAGTGTGAGAGAGGAGTCAGGTTTAAAGGTGTAGTCTAACTCAGCAACATATGTTGGAATCTAATGAAGAGAAAGCACTGCAATATATAACAACTTTTGTGTATTTGAAGGGAGAAGGAGCGGCTCAGTAAGTAAAGACACTGACTCTGTAAACAACACTGAGTTGGACAGTGGTTCCCGATGTCAGCTCCTTGGGCAAGTCACTTTATCTCCCTGTGCCTCAGGCACCAAAATCATAGAGTGTAAGCACATCTGGGCAGGGACTGTGTCTGTAACAATCCTATGTGCTGCATAAAGCGCACTGTACTGTCATTGTGACGCTTTGAGTCCCATTGGGAGAAAAGCGCTATATGAAATAAAGTTATTATTATTATTAGCTACCTTTATGTTTAAATCCTACTTTGTTTAAACAGTGGAAAATATGTCTTTTGAAAATTTAACTTTTTAATTTTTTTTATTTTAACTACGTGTTGCATTTGGAAATACTCTAGCACCCTCTCTATCCACCTTTAAGACCCACCTTAAAACACACCTGCTTAACGAAGCATATGAGTAGCTCTGTGGCAGATACTTTACACCTCATACATAAAGCTTGGCCCCTTGCAGACTCACTTACCAGAACGCCCTGCTACTGTCTCTGTACGTTCTTCCTAGATACCAATTAGATTGTAAGCTCTTCGGGGCAGGGACACCTTTTCCTAAATGTTACTTTTATGTCTGAAGCGCTTCTTCCCATGATCTGTTATTTGTATTATTTGTTATTTATATGATTGTCACGTGTATTACTGCTATGTACATTAATGGCGCTTTATAAATAAAGACATACATACATTTCAGAGACATTATGAAAATAATTATTGTGGTGCTTCCGCGGATTGGATTTTTAAAATCCGTCAGTGGATTGCGGAATGCGCTGATTGGAGTGTCGGAGTGATCAGATACAGTGTAAGGAACCCCAACCCTCTCTAATAGCGTGTCTGAGATCAGATACAGTGTAAGGAACCCCAACCCTCTCTAACCGCGCGTCTGAGATCAGATACAGTGTAAGGAACCCCAACCCTCTCTAATAGCGTGTCTGAGATCAGATGCATTGTAAGGAACCCCAACCCTCTCTAATAACTTGTCTGAGATCAGATGCATTGTAAGGAACCCCAACCCTCTCTAATAGCGCTTCTGAGATCAGATGCATTGTAACGAACCCCAATCCTCTCTAATAGCGGGTCTGAGATTAGATGCATTGTAAGGGACCCCAACCCTCTCTAATAGTGTGTCTGAGATCAGATACAGTGTAAATTGTTCTGTATTTGGTACAATTTTCAAATTACCTGAAAAGTCCACGGAATTCTTTAGGGATACACGGGGAACCCAAGGATTCCTAGGAACTCCTGTTGAAAAATTCTGGGCTAGATGAATGCGAGAACAGAGGATCTTTATATTTGCTGGCCCTGTACACTTGCTCATACAAATGCATAAATACATACAGTAAGCACTTGCTAGCTCTCGATAAATCTTTTTGGATTGTTGGCTTAAACCCAAATTAAATCAATAGCCCATGCTCACAGTACAGGGGCACTTTCACTTTGCAGTATATATTACAGTTTTAATATGGTGAAAGAACTTAACCACGTAACAAGTTTTGTACAGTTGACATCAGATAAACACTCCTACTTTTCCATTCAGTGCTTGAGGCACAAGAAAAGCAGTAATACTTTGATCACTGGACAGCATAACACTTTTCAACATGGTGTTACAGGGACATATTTGCTAAGCGGTGCTATTCGATAAGATACAGCCTGGCCATAAACATCTTACAATTTTGTTGGAATTTAAAAAATAATATATTACCTAGGAGACGGTTTGTGGTCCCCCGAGCTCCAGGATCCCCCTGGTTCCCAAGATAGAGATTGTTACCCTGTTAGGCAGGAATACTTGCCCGGTGGACACGATTTGGCTGAGAGTTCAGCCTCAGTTTACCGCCCATTAGAAGGCTGCAACATCGTTGGAAGAAGACATTGCAATTGTCTATACTGGTGACCCCACTTCCATATGTGTACTTGTTTTGTGTCACACACCCGGCACAAAAAAAAAACTGCAAACAGCTCAGGTACCCAGTGGTTAGGGGACTGCAGATGAGCTCCGGGGGACCACGGATGAGCTACATGAAAACATATATGTGTAACCCTCCCTGCCCAGCTTCTAGGCAGATTACATCGGGGTGTATTATATGGCTACTAGAGTACATCGGGGTGTATTATATGGCTACTCTGCATGGGTTACCTTGGCTCAGGGGCTGGATTCAGGCTTCTGGGCGATGAGGTAGTAGAATAATGATACCTCATAATAAAGCACAGGGACCAGTCATATACATTTTGACAACGTTGCACTGTATTTTATATCAGACAGACATGAATATGGTTCTTCCATTAGTGCCACTCCTTTTTTTAAACAGAAATGGGAAGGGATACAAAAAGGGAGAAGGTGAGAGGGGGGGGGGGGGGCAGGGAGGTGTTTCAACCATTTTGTATACAATTTCATACAAACAACAACGTTCACCGTCACATTTGATATTTGATAAACACCCTATTTTACACTCAGCATTCCCATACTCTCGCTACCTCCGTGATCACACCCCTATCCAACATCCCAGGGCCCCAGACCCTATCATACTTCCTTTTGGTATGACTCATAAATGAGGTAAGTTTCTCCATTAATGGAACATCATGGACCCTTCTAATAAACTCTCTTCTAGAAGGCAGGAGTGTCTTTTTCCACACCACTGCCACGACGCACCTAGCCGCCGTTAGGATATGCAGAATCAATTTAAGTGTATGGTGATTCACATCTTCCATGGGTTTAAACTAATAAGTCCAGGAGAGGGAAAGGGGGAAGGGAGGGGATGGGGGATGCTCCCGCATCAGCGAGGATGAAAGCAGTAGTGGCTAGTAAGTCGTGCCAAATACTGGTGCAAAAGAGGATAGGGTATAAGCGAACAGACAGAAAAAAGATTCCTCCCTGAATGCACTCAGAAAGGCCAGTGATATGTAATGTGAGTATATTTCTAAAAACCTTTTAATAGCAAGAGAAGGTTTAAAACATATTTGTAAAGAGGGGCATGGTATATACAGTCCAGGACCAGCCCCTTCAAGGCAAACCAACAAAATCTTCCTCAATAGTAAGGAGATATTGATATTACACAACCTTAATGTGGACTACTACGCTCAGATAATCCCCTGTGTATAGCCCCAGAATGGGAGGCCCATATCACCTATGGAAATCCTAATATCAATCAATCAATCAATATCAATCTCACATTATTCAGCTACGTATCTCTATGTGTACATCCATACATTATTTGTTTGTGTGGTTTAGTATTCATTTTTATCACTATTTTCTTTTTTGCGTCGTTGTTGTTTTCACCCTGTTCTGGTATTTATTTTACACACCGTATTAGTGGTCTAGGGACATCACACAGATGTATACTATCTGACCATTCGGCTTTGAGTTAATCACCCCTCCAGATTTAGCCTCAATGACCTACATCAAGTTAGGTTCATTGAATTATTGATATTAGGATTTCCATAGGTGATATGGGCCTCCCATTCTGGAGCTATACACAGGGGATTATCTGAGCGTAGTAGTCCACATTAAGGTTGTGTAATATCAATATCTCCTTACTATTGAGGAAGATTTTGTTGGTTTGCCTTGAAGGGGCTGGTCCTGGACTGTATATACCATGCCCCTCTTTACAAATATGTTTTAAACCTTCTCTTGCTATTAAAAGGTTTTTAGAAATATACTCACATTACATATCACTGGCCTTTCTGAGTGCATTCAGGGAGGAATCTTTTTTCTGTCTGTTCGCTTCCATGGGTTTAGCCAGAATAATTAAAATTGGATCTAGCGGAATCTTGATATCCGTCACATCCTTTATAGTTTCAGAACTGTCCTCCAGAACGTCTGCATTACTGGACAGAACCACCAGATATGTTCCAGGTCTCCTAACTGTCCACATCCCCTCCAACATCTATCAGAGGTCCCTGGGAACATCTGCTTTAATCTTTTGGGGTTACAAATATATTATCGATTCTGGAATACGAGACGTGTGAGGGCGAATAAAAGGAATAATCTCTCTGCCCTTTATTTGAGGAATACCAGGCGTCCAACAGGTCAAATTCCTTGATTAGCAATCTAAATTTCTTTGCTACACTATATATCATTGCAGAGTGTGACTGCCCTTGATGTGTGGACTTATCCACATCCGGGTCCAGAACCATATTAAAATCGCCTCCTAAGATAAGTAACTGTTCTCGGTTATCTGCCAGAGACTCCAATGTTTCCCTTAAAAAATCAATTTGTCCCTCATTGGGCGAGTATATATTGACTAGTGTTATATGTAGGCCTGAGAGAAGACCGTGGACCACAAGTGACCTCCCTTCTTGGTCTCTCTTAACCTCCAATGTCTGAAACAGGATAACCTATTTGATCAAAATCGCAACCTCCCTTTTCTTGTTATTAAAAGACGAGTAAAATACTACGGGGTATGTCCTGATAAAAGAGTTTGGGGGCTCCTGGGTGTCAAAATGCGTCTCTTGCAGAAAAACAATATCTGCTTTCAGTTTCCTAAATTCTTTTAGGGCCAGTCTACGTTTACCATTACTATTCAGGCCCTTAACATTCAAGGACACCAAATGCAATGGCACTTGACTAGCCATTCCTGGTGTCATATCTCTCTCTTCCATGTGAAAATTGTGCTCGGGAAACCTTAATGGTTGTGGTGGGCAAATGAGAAAAGGAAAAAAAGGGGAGGAACTGTCCCACTTTGGGAACTCGGGAAAGAACAAAAAACAACAACAACAACAAAAAATAAGATGAGTTTAACCAGCCAGTCATCCCAATTTTGCGGCCAGACCCTACATGGTCTGGCCCGGCGGGCATATGGCCCTACTGAGGGCGTCCTGACGTCGGGCATACAGGTCTCCCTCCCACTCCATGCACCCCGCCCCCTGCTACTCTCGACCTCCTGAACTTACCTCTGCTTTAACTTGGCCTGAATATAAAAACTTAACAAATACAATTCCTACCAACTGTGGAACACAAACATATGTAGCTTTTCATACTATAGGACAACTAGAGCAATCTGTAAGCAATCTGATTAATTTCGGGTAGAAATTGCTGTTGTCCTTCAATAGAGCTTATCATTCTTTGTGTCTGTATCCTGGGTTCCAGTGTGGTGCCCAACACCCCAAAAAAACTCAGTCGCTTCATAGTCTTTGGGCCGAAACCCACTCACCCACCACCCGGGCTCCAAGTCCGTTCATTCACCAGCTTCGTCCACATACTGATGCAGCTACCAGTATTAGAACACTTACCTGAGAAATGCCTGGGAGATTCTGGGGCAGTCTCACAGTAAATGCCTCAACATTTCTGTGAGATTCTTAATGGCCCATCGGATTAGCACAGCAGGGGGTCCCTGCAGTCCCATTCAGTGTGCAGGGACCTCCTGCTGTGTTAATCCTATGGGCCATTAAGAATCTCACAGAAATGTTGAGGCATTTACTGTGAGACTGCCCCAGAATCTCCCCAGGCAGAGTTCTAATACTCGTTGCTGCATCTGTATCATCTGCAGCAGACCGACTCTCGGGTAGTGGGCAGTAGATTCCAGACCAGGGCAAGACTGTCTATAATAGAATATAAAAAAAAAACACAAAGGGCAACAGGGAGAAAGTAGAAAGAAGAGAAACAAAGCTGCAGATCTAACGTAGATTTCTTTGGGCCGGCACGTGTTGTCGGCACATCGGCAAGGGGTACCACCGTGGAACCCTACTCAGGGGAACACAGCGGGGCCCCTCCAAAAACATAGACGCTCTCTACTCTTTCATCTCAGGGCCATCGCCCCCTCGGTCGTTCGTTCATCCTCACCACGAGCTCCTCGCTGCCGATCTGATCCATCCTTGGGGGCCAGATTTAAAGTTGATAGAAAAGAAACAGATGCCTCAGGATAACGAACCGAAATCTGTTTGCCCTCGTGGTTGACTATAAGGTGAAATGGTAAGGCCCACCGATACCGAATTCCCTTCTCCTTAAGTATCGCTGTCACCGGGCGCAGTCCTCTTCGTCGTTCTATTGTCAGCCTGGACAGATCCTGGAGTATCTGGATAGAGTCATTTTCAAATTCAATTGAGCCTCTATTTCTGCAACCCTTTCTGATCTTTTCCTTGGTCGCATATTGATGGAGCCTTAGAACCACATCCGTGCATTCTTTTGGGATCCTCAAATCTCAGACCCAACACTCTGCGAGCTCTGTCCATCATAAACTCATTGTCTTGTAGTTTGGGATCAATTGCCAAAAAGAGCCTTTTAAGATATGGCTGCAAGGCTTCCGCAGACACCGACTCAGGGATATGGCGGATTCATAAATTCTGCCTTCATTCCCTGTTCTCAAGATCATCCATACCATCTCTCATAGCTTTTATCTCTTTGCTAAGACGCATGACCTCATCGTCAGTATTTGCTTGGTTTTGGAAGGCGACATCCATTATGTTCTCCAGCTCTGTGGTTCTCTTAGCCAGCGAAGGAACTTCTGCCTTAAATTCTGTTACAGCTCTGCCCAGAGCTGACTGAAATCACTCTTGCATTTCTCTAAGCATAGTCTGAAGGTCCTGCTTTGTAATCACTTTGTTTTCTCTGCAGTGACTCTCTCTCTCTCTCTCTCTCTCTCTCGGTAGCAGCTCTCACCTCTGAATCTTTGCCTGTTGAGTCCTTGTTTGTTGAGTTTCTCAGCGTTGCTCGTCTCTCTAGAGCCTCTCCCTCCAGCCCAGCAGCCTGTCTCTCTATCTCCGGGGCTGGTGTTGCGCGCTCCCATGTACTCGCGTCAACGCCATCTTTGTTTTTTCTTTTCTTCTCGGCTGTCGCTGACTGTACCCGGCTGAAACGGGAGACATCCGGGGTCTCTAGCCTCCCGTTCTTCCCGAGGGGCATCTCCGCTGCTTCCCCCGACTGCTGCTGCGACCCGCGGGTCGCGAAGAGGTGCTGATCATGGGTTATATCAAATTATGCTGGCAGAGTGCATGGAGCTGTCCTAGCAAACGTGCATCCGCGGTGATGTCACACGCGCGCCCCTAGTGCCCACTCTTAACATTCGAATGGAGGTAAATTTACTTAGTTGCTCTACGTAGATGTGTTACCCAGCCCCCCTTGTTACATCTGGATAACATCGGTATTAATACGATTTCATTAGGCCCCCAAGGGGAGTCCTGGCAGGTCTTTCTTGTCTTGGCCTGCTTGGGAACTGCCACTTTCATATAGACTGATGAAAATATTAATGCAGATCTGCGGTTATGGCTGATCTGCTGACACCCGGGAGCCCTGTTTTTTGAGGCCCTCTATGGCGTGGCATAGTCCTTTTCTTATAATATTCAGGACTCCATTCCTTGTTTTGGGAATCCTTACTTAAAGGGTATTTTCCCTACTACAACATAATAAACAGTGTGGGGGGGGGGGGGGGCTGGTCTTGTGCTATTACTTTATAAACATTACTTACCTACTTACCTACGCTCCCCGAGGCTCCTCTCCTCTTGTCCACCTGGAACCTAACCTTCTCGAACCTTCTCCTTCCCTTATATACTCTCCATGATGTCATGATCCCATGGCAACACGGGGTGGGGCTTTACACATGCTAACTATGCTAGTAACCCTTTATGAGGAGGGTTACATATAAAAAAAATGGGTACTGTTATTGCTTCCCTTTAATATGGACAATGGTTCAGGGTAATCTAAACTTTTCCTCCCAATGTACAAATCAGCGCAGAGTCTGGTAAATAGGAGCTACATTATACCATCCCTATAATGCATCAAGCATATAAACCCCTCCTCCTATGATATCATGCCCTTATGTGTGGATGTACAGGGCCAGTCAGACTGGACCACCATTTTGTAAGAACAGATTTTAACCCTTTCGCTGCTAGAAAGACCAGCACCTGTAGAGTAAAAGCCCACCAGACCCCTCTTGCAACAAAGAGGTTAAAAGGTGCCCTCTGTCATTTATATTTGCCGGTCGTCCCCAATGCCAGGAAAGGAATGTGCACTGCACTCAGTCACCAACATACGGATCCGTAGCCAGGCACACGTTATACACAGATATAAACATTCAGTGATATCCACACTCGCATATGTACAGAGGTACACACAGTCCCACGCATGTTTATAAATGGTTTTATATGGCTGATGCTCTCTGTGCTTATGCGTACTTATATAGAGGCTGCGCCCTTGTGTACTGTACATGTACACCCAAGCACAGGCTGTGTGCTCCCCGTCGGCTGTAATCCTTTATGCGGGAAGGGGCGGGATCTGTTTAAAGTGATTTTCAAACATAATTAGGCAATTGGAAGCACGCCAAGCCCCTGAACGTTTCAAAAATGCCACTTTCTCTCATCAGCCACTCTTTAAAACATCCTAATTAAAATGTCACAGTTCGAAAAAAGGAGCCATTAACACACACGTTCCTTCCCAGGTCTTAATTACTGACATTTCTCTAGGTCACGTATGTGGATGCACTTTTTTTTTTTTTTTTTTTTAAACTGTTCGTTTGTATTTCCAAAAAATTCAAAGTGTACAGAATAAAGAAAACATTGGAAGATAATCCTACAGTAATAGGATTAGTCCAGATAAGAAGGTAAGGTAAATGGTTAGCCCTTCACAGCAAGAGGGGCTTGCAAGGCATTGCAAAGCAATTAGTGGCAGAGGCAAGGTAGGGGCGTGATAAATAATCAATCAGGTCCTTTTAACCCTTCGAGTGCCAGGTTGGGTACAACCTGTGTGGCAAATCCATACAGAACGTGTTCGGGTGCCTAAATTAACAAACCGACTTTAAGAAAGGTTATTTACAAATTCTTATGTTTATAATGCTTATATTATGTTTATGTGCTGGTTGATTTTGGCCCAAGGAAGTACTGCACCTTTAAGGTGTTTAAGTCTTTTACTTCCTGAGGGGGGTGGGGGGGCATTGGAATGTATCCTTCTGGCAGCAGAACTGTTGCATCTATGGCCTCGGGCATGGTCAGCGCTTTGGCGCTGACCCGTGCTGAGGCGCGCTTACGCTCGGCAGTGAGCCCCTGCAGCCGCAATGAGAGCGGCTTTGGCAGGGGCTCGCCCACGCTTACGCAAGCGTGCGGAAGCGTAGGTCTTACCACATTTTTAGTTTTTCGCGCTCACGGGAGCGCAGGGCCGGTCACGTGACCGGTTCGCCCAATGAGGGAGAACCAGCTCTGTGACGTCACTGGCCCGCCCCCCAACACGCCCCGGACGGCGCGCGAACTAAGGCTAGGGAAAGCACCCACTTTCATTCAGCCTCAACGCGCCTCCGCACGGCTGCAGTCACCATGGACTTCGCCTATGCTGGGCACTTACTGCTAGGACCACATTTAGTATTTGGGCAGCCATAGAAAGTGGAGTTGTCTTGGGAGCCTAGCTAAGTGCCCAGCACTGTCTTGGGACTCACATATGTGTATATCTTTACCCAGGAAACCTGTTTAGTTCTATGAGCGCTAATGCAGACCCTCACTCTGAATGGCAGTTCCTATGGAAGTCTCCTAATCTATGCAGCCAACCACAAAACATTATGTACAGCTGGTCTTACCGAACCCCAAAACATGTAGTATTGCAAAACCATTTTGCCAGCTGGAAAAGCAGGAAGGGTGTTGAAATTCAAGGAGTGCTCCCTTCACCCATCCTTCCAGCCCCCAGACTTCCAGTTGCACTGCAATCATCAATTGACCATCTTTGGTCAGTCATCATACGAAAATTATATAATTCCTTCACATAATTCCTCCTTAAAATCTGCAGCTCCCCCCTCTTTTGAAAAGTTAGCTCCATGTGATGACGTCTAAAGCAGCTTACTAATGTCATTTTTATTTTAAAAGGCCTTAAGCCTGCAGTAGAGTGTTCACATGGGAATTCCTGCTGCTTCTTCTCACTTGCTCACCTCCATCAGCACTGAGCTGTCTCCATGCAGATGACAATACATCTTGTCCGAAAAAAATGCCTTATCTTCCCAGATAGGATTCTTTGAGGTCTACAAAGGTCACTAGGACCCAAATACACCACGCTCCGTTAAGTTATTCAGCGTAACGCTGACCTAAATTAACGTTTGCCTATTCTTCTCATATATGACCAGCTTGTGAGTTCTGCATGAAGAGGAAGAACCCACCTACAGATATTGCAAGTCTAACAGTCATCAGTGCCACTACCACGCGTGGTCAAGGGCCCACGGCCATGAAGAATTAATGCTGTTGGGGGTCCCATTCAAAATCATGGACACCCCTCAGCTCCGTCGTGGCAGACTGTCCTCGGCACCGCAGACCTTTGCTTGTTGATCCGCAGCACCGAGGACAGCAAGTCCTGCTCCATCTGTATGACAGTGACTGCCTACTATTTCAGGGGAGGCCAACTTCAGTCCTCAAGGGCCACCGACTGGTTTTAAGGATATCCCGGCTTCAGCACAGGTGACTCAATCAGTGGCTCAGTCAGAATGACTGAGCCACTGATTAAGCCACCTGTTCTGAAGCAGGGGTATCCCTAATACCTGACCTGTTGGTGGCTTTTGAGAACTGGAGTTGGCCTCCCCTGTACTTTTTAACAAAGGAGGTAGAAGGATTAAGTAATGAGATACCTACTCCTACCTAAATAAGTACTAATCTGATTACCAGTATGAACCAACTATACTGACCTTGGAGCATACAATTAAAAAAACTAAATGAAAGGAGTAACACTGGGTTAACGTTAGGGTCCCTTTAGTGGACAGACATTACTATTAGCCTAACATTCATTTCCTTTTGTAGTCCTTCTGCATCCTTAAGTCCTTCATTTTTTAGTCCTTAAATGATTCCGGACTTACCGTCACATATCCACTAAAGTTTGTTCAGGTTAACGCAGGGACTTAATGTCAGGTTATTTAGGTCTTACTGAAAAGGTGGCGTTACTCCCATTCGGACCAAGAAATATGGGTTTGTGGGTTTGGGTGGTGAGAGGGGAAGAACGAGAAGGTGGGGGGGAGGGAAGTACATCAAAAAAATAAGTGTGCTCGGAAATAAAAAGAGGTGAAAACGGACATCCAACTGTAAACAGTGTGGGGAGGAAATCTTTAACAAATAAAAAAGTAACATACAGGGTAAACTGACCCTTTACATTCCTGTCCCAGCTATTGATCTGCTGTGCGGTTTGCCTGCTATGACCCAACTCCTCTCTTGTGCAACCTTAATTGTATTTTCAGCTGGGCACTACATTGAGACCCTGGGAGGTTAACAGTAGCCATCACTCGCCAAGAGGTCTTTAACTTGGTCTGACAAATGAGACTCAGCTGAACAAAGACAGAAGAGTGGATATACTGTAGAATAAAAGAAAGGATGGGTCAAGGGTTAAATGTTTAAAACTGGATACAAATTAAAGAAAAACACTGGGGAGGGAAATTCTTTTCCATGATCCCAACATATTTGTTCTGATTGATGATGGATGCATTGGATTGTCTAAACGGGTCTCCATAAACTCCACTGGGTCTTTACTCAACTTTCAAAAGTCCATTGAGGGCACATCAAGCTCATGGAAAAATACTGGTCTGACAAGCTGTTATTTTCTTTTTTTTCTTCTGGTGTTCGTGTCAAAATCGGTGATCAAAGTGTGTAGGGACGAAAGCTTGAGAAGTAACAACTATTTTTTATTAAACACAGCAAGACACGTATGCGCTAAACACTGAAATGGGTCTTTGCCCTTCTGGAGGTTTTAGTGCCACTCATATGATTGAAGCTCAAGTCTTCTTCAGCACTGGGAAGATCATTTCAGAGCATTTTGAATCGGGATTAAGGGAGTGATGCATCATGGCAATTCTGGAGAAAAATTGGTGCAAGGAGAGTCATTTCTTTCCTGTGTCGCTTGTATAGAGCAGGCCTGCACAACTCGTAAAGCGAGAAGGGCCGAACTGCTCCAAGGAAAAAAAATTTGGGCCGCACGGGTAAAATCATTCTCATCATCATCATCTCTCCTCCAGCACCTCTCATCATCATCATCCTCATATATCTCCCCCAGCACCCCTCATCATCATCCTCATATCTCCCCCAGAACCCCTCACTATCAACCTTTGCGATACTCCCCATCTATCTCTCATACCCCCATCTCTCCCCCACACCCACACACATAATACTCCCCCTCCACATCAAACACACAATATCCCCCTGCACACCACACACATCCCACCCCCCTGCACCTCACATCCTTCTCCCCCCGTACACCTCACATCATTCTCCCCCCATGCACCTCACATCATTCTCCCCCTGTTACCTCACATCATTCTCCCCCCCTGCATTTCACATCACTCTCCCCCCTGCACCTCATATCATTCTCCCCCCTGCACCTCAAATCATTCTCCCCCCCTGCACCTCACATCACTCCCCCCCTGCACCTCCAATCACCCCCCCTGCACCTCCAATCACCCCCCTGTACCTCCAATCACACCCCTGTGCCTCCAATCACCCCCCTGCACCTCCAATCACCCCCCTGCACCTCCAATCACCCACTGCACCTCCAATCACCCCCCTGCACCTCCCATCACCCCTCCTGCACATCACCTCCCCTGCACATCAACTCCCCTGCACATCAACCCCATGCACATCACCCCCCCTTCACATCACCCCCCCCTGCACATCACCCCCGCCTGCACATCACCCCCCCTGCACATCACCCCCTGCACATCACCTCCCCCTGCACATCACCCCCCCTTCACGTCACCCCCCCTTCACATCACCCCCCCTGCACATCACCCCCCCTGCACATCACCCCCCCTGCCCATCACCCCCCCTTCACATCAACCCCCCTTCACCTCACATCACCCCCCCTGCACATCACCCCCCCCTGCACATCACCCCCCCTTGCACATCACCCCCCCTGCACATCACCTCCCCTGCACATCACGTCCCCTGCACATCACCTCCCCTGCACCTCCTCCCCCCTTCACATCACCCCCCTGCACATCACCTCCCCTGCACATCACCCCCCTGCACATTACCCCCCCTTCACATCACCCCCCCCTGCACATCACCCCCCCCCTGCACATCACCCCCCCTGCACATCACCCCCCCTTCACATCACCCCCCCCCCTGCACATCACCCCCCCTGCACATCACCCCCCCTTCACATCACCCCCCCCTGCACACCACCCCCCCTGCACATCACCCCCCCTGCACCTCGGGGGAGGGAGGAGGAGGAGAGCGGACTCGGGGAAGGGAGGAGAGCCGCCACCGCCGCGGGCCGCACAGTGAGTGGAACTTTGCACCGATTTTCCACCATGGCCACCAGCTTGTGATTTAGGAAGATTCCATAGAAGAAGAGACTTTGCTAAATATCCAATGAATCCTGGTACTTTGCTAGAGTTTTTCCTGCATGCATCAGCCAGTAATTTGATGTGTCAATAGGAGGAGATCGGGAGGAGTTACATGATGCACTGATTATATTGGGATGTAACCTTCCGTTTTTTTACTAGTGTCCAAAAATTCTGCAGGTGACAAACTTCTCTGCTTAAATATATATGTGATAAGTGTCACAGCAAAGATAACATATCCATGAATGTGTTTCCATGTCTTCTACAGGTCTACAATCCCGCTTCATTCACTTAATTGAGGCAGGAATATCCTTCCTATTGTCTCAGTTTGTCCTAACATACAGTATATAATAATAATAATAATAATAATAATAATACATAATACACAATAATAACAACAACAACAACTTTATTTCATATAGCACTTTTCTCCAAATAGGACTCGAAACGCGTCACAATTACAGCATACTGCGCAGTACGCAGCACATAGGAATGTTACACAGTCCCTGCCCTTATGAGCTTACAATCTGTGTGTTTTTGGTGCCGGTACTCTTGTGTCTATTTTCTCAACCCAGGGGGAGCATGTGGGAGAAAACACAACAAGAAAACACACTGAGTGCAGACTGGAATGTACAGGTGTGAGATGATTGTGATGCTTGGCCTCTAAGTGCTGCCTACTCACAGGATGTAGGTAGGATATGTGTAGTGGCGTGATCAGTAGAATCTGGTGGGTCCCTCTGAGTAAACACAGGAGGTGGCTGGAACTGGGGTATCATTAGCAGGTGTACATGGAAAGATAAAAACAGACCTCCATGGTGCAGATCAATGGTATACAAAAAACTTTATGAAAGGATATAAAATGTGCACTCACAATATTTAAAAACAAAATAAGCGTTTTTCACTATATAAGTGATGGGAGGGTAGGGATGGTTGCCTCAGCTCACCGCACCGCCGATATCCTGGATAGTTCTCCTCCGCAGGCTCCCTGCTACACCCAGGCAGTGTGGGGATCTCCAGCTGCGGTCTCTCCGGTGCGTCGCGTCACTTCCGGTCTGCACGATCAGCTCCGTCGCGTCACTTCCGGTTCGGCGGTTTGATTGGCACTTCGCGGGCACCAATCCTCTCACCTCCTGGGCGGGTCCACTCTACGCGTTTCGCCAATGGAATGGCTGGCTTCGTCAGGAGTATCTTATGTGTCTTGTGTCTCTTGTGTCTTACAATGTTATTGTCCTCCCTCCCACATTGTACTGCGCTGCGGAACATGTTGGCACCATACAAATAAAAGCTCATAATAATAATTGTTACTTTATACAGTGGTCAAGCTGCAGACAAGGATTCTGGGTAGTGACCGGCAGATGAGCAGGAAACTTGACTAACACCGTCCTTAACATTTGACACGATCAAAAAATAATCTTTCTAACAACTCCCTCATATAGGGATCCCATTTGCTAAAGTCTTCAGTCGCAAAACTCGGGGTTACAAAACTGCACCAGATCTCTCTCTTTGACACGTTTACAGGCATACCCCGCATTAACGTACGCAATGGGACCGGAGCATGTATGTAAAGCGAAAAAGTACTTAAAGTGAAGCACTACCTTTTCCCCACTTATCGATGCAGGTACTGTACTGCAATCGTTATATACGTGCATAACTGATGTAAATAACACAATTGTAACAGGCTCTATAGTCTCCCCGCTTGCGCACAGCTTCGGTACAGGTAGGGAGCTGGTATTGCTGTTCAGGACGTGATGACAGGCGCATGCGTGAGCTGCCGTTTGCCTATTGGGCGATATGTACTTACACATGAGTGTACTTAAAGTGAGTGTCCTTAAAGCGGGGTATGCCTGTACTACTTTCTGAAATGTACAAACCTCTGTATTCAGTACGGTATATATACAGTATTGCAAAAAGTTACATTTGAGGTCATTCAGATATCTAAAACAGCTGCTTAATTGTTGTTTTTTTTTTTTTTACATCATTAGAACTGGGGTGTTGTCCTGAGCTATTTCACATTATTTTGAGCCCTGAGCATTCCCCGTTTTCTGAGATACATACAGTTTTAGGCGTCGGTGTGTAATGCTCACACCGAGAATTCAATGTGGTCGCCAAACGTGCAGGACGCGATGTTCCCTAGGAAAACGATGTTATTGACGTAACATGGCTTGCGTATACTGATCTGTGTGGTTGATTTCAAGTGCTGGTTGTTTGAAGTGTATAGTTAGATCCAGAAGCAGTTTGAACAAGGAAGTGGTTAAACAAGGTATAGTATATTGGAGTACAGTTATGGTTAATACTTCTAAACTTCAAAGTTGCTATAATGAGCAGGATTGAAAATGCCACTCAATGCACATCTTGCCACATGTATGTGCACTTGGAGCAGCTGTTCCAAGGAGCATACCGCTGTGAGAAGTGTGAGCGGGATGTCTCTTTAGAGTCAGAGATTGCTGATCTGAAGAGGCATCTTGCAATATTGAGGGACATTGGCAATCTTGAAAGGGGTTTAGAGCTCACTGAGCAGGCCCTTGCTTTGACTAGTGGTGCAGATGGTGGGGCTGTTAGTGAGGAGCAGGTAGGTAGCTTGGTAGCTGTTAGTGAGGAGCAGGTAGGTAGCTGGGTAACAGTTAGAAGGGAAAGCAGGGGCAATATGGAGAGGCAGGTCATTTCTGAGCTGACCCATCCCAATAGATTTGCCACGTTGAGTGAAGATATTGGGAGTGTTAGGGCAGAAATGGCAAGGCTGGGGGAGACTGATTCCTCTATCAGCCTGGGGAATAGTTCTTCCTGCACAGAGGGGATTCAGGATGTTCAGATACCAATAAAGATTATGGTGGTAGGGGACCCCATTATTAGGAAGGTAGATAGGGCAATCTGTTGCCATGACCGCATAAACCGAACAGTTGGTTGTCTCCCGGGTGCTCGGAAGTAAGTAAAAGTAAATAAGGCATCTGGCCCGATGGTATACATCCAAGAGTTCTCAAGGAGTTAAGTTCAGTAATAGCCAAACCATTATATTTAATATTCAAGGACTCCATATTCACAGGCTCAGTACCACAAGATTGGCATAAAGCAGAGATGGTGCCTATATTTAAAAAGGGAGCTAGATCACAACCGGGGAATTACAGACCAGTAAGCCTGACTTCAATAGTGGGGAAACTACTTGAAGGTTTAATACAGGATAATATTCAGGAATACCTAATGGAAAACAAAATCATTAGTAATAGTCAGCATGGATTTATGAAGGATAGATCATGCCAAACTAACCTTATTTGTTTCTTTGAGGAGGTAAGTAGGAATTTAGACCAGGGTTAGGCAGTTGATGTGGTCTACTTAGATTTTGCAAAAGCTTTTGACACAGTTCCACACGAGGTTGGTGTACAAAATAAAGCAAATTGGACTTAGTAATAATATATGCACCTGGATTGAAAACTGGTTGAAGGACAGACAACAGAGGGTTGTCATAAATTGAACCTTTTCAGGTTGGACTAAAGTCGTGAGTGGAGTACCTCAGGGATCAGTACTGGGACCCCAGCTTTCTAACTTGTTTATTAATGACCTTGAGGATGGCAGAGAGCAAAGTCTCCATCTTTGCTGATGATACTAAATTGTGTAAGGTAGTAGAATCAGAGCAGGATGTAATTTCTCTCCAGAAGAACTTGGAGAGACTGGAAACGTGGGCAGGTAAATGGCAGATGAGGTTTAATACAGATAAATGTAAGGTTATGCATTTGGGATGCAAGAATAAACTGGCGACTTACACATTAAATGGGGATAAATTGGGGGAATCCTTGATGGAGAAGGATTTAGGAGTGCTTGTAGAAAGCAGGCTGAGCAATAGAGCCCAAAGTCATGCAGTAGCTGCAAAGGCAAACAAGATCTTATTTTGCATTAAACAGGGAATGGATGGAAGGGAAGTAAACATAATTATGCCCCTTTACAAAGCATTAATAAGACCACACCTTGAGTATGGAGTACAATTTTGGGCACCACTCCTTAGAAAAGACATTCTGGAACTAGAGAGAGAGTGCAGAGAAAAGCCACCAAATTATTAAAGGGGATAGACAATCTATCTTATGAGGAGAGGCTAACTAAGTTAGATTTATTTACATTAGAAAAGAGGCGTCTAAGAGGGGGTATGATAACTATATACAAATATATTCGGGGACAGTATAAGGAGCTTTCAAATGAACTACTCATCCAACGGGCAGTACAAAGGACACGGGGTCATCCCTTTAGGTTGGAGGAAAGGAGATTTCACCAGCAACAAAGGAAAGGGTTCTTTACTGTAAGGGCAGTTACAGTGTGGGATTCATTACCCATGGAGACTGTGATGGCAGATACAATAGATTTGTTCAAAAAAAAAGGTTGGACATCTTTTTAGATAGGAAGGTATACAGGGATATACCAAATAAGTATACATGGGAAGGATGTTGATCCAGTGAGTAATCAGATTGCCAATTCTTGGAGTCAGGAAGGAATTTATTTTTCCCCTGTATGAGATATCATTGGATGATATGACTCTGGGGTTTTTTGTTTGCCTTCCTCTGGATCAATAAGTATAGATATAGGATAAAGTATCTGTTGTCTAAATTTAGCATAAGTTGAACTTGATGGACGTATGTCTTATTTCAACCTCATCTACTATGTAACAATGTAACTATGTAACTATGTAACTATGTAACATCAAGTAATAGGGGCCCTGGAGCGCAGACCCACATGATGTAATAGCTACTTTCTGGGGCACTCAAAGGGTTAAAGCAAACGACCAACCTTATTTTTATTCTGGTTTTCCCAGCTGGTTTTGGTTTTATTTCAAGAGGCCCAAAGCCTGCAGTAGAGTGTTCACACGGCAACGCCTGCTCTGTATTCATACTTGCGCCAATCTGCAGCATTCAGCCGTTTTCCACGCAGACTCAAAAAGCAGGAGAAACAAAAAACAAGGTAATGGTGGGTATAGGTAGAGCTCAGCCGAAGACATCCTGCTTCTGGTATCCAGAGAAGGAAAAATGGCCAGGCAACTCCAAACTGACGAAAAGGTAAATTTATTGCAAGCTAAACATACAGTAAAAACGGACTACATGAACGCACCTACACCTAATGCTAAATAAATGCTTTTGATAATGACTGTCTGTCCTCAAAGCCACAGGTAAATTGTCAGTTTAGCGCTGTTCCTTTGCTCAGTCAATTAGATTATTATTACTCAAACAGGTCAACAGAGGTAACCAATATGCTTGAATCCTATGCAAAACAATTATTTTAAGTGTGATTGAATCTCAATGAATCTGATGTTTCCAAAAAACACAAATTTGACCTGCAAATGTTGAACTGCCCATTCAAAGCAGCAGTTCCCACAAAATGGATATATTACCCATTGTTACGCCGGTGCTGCCCGCAGACCAGACCCGTCCCCTGAGCTGAAGGGGGAAGTGGTAATACATGCACCCGCAGCAAAGGGAGCGTGTCCGGAGTATGGTATGAAGCGTTGCCATGCCAGGTGTAGTAAGGTAGACAATACTTGCCGGTACCGGTTGTAGAGATAGAGTGAATGATGCCTTGCCGAAGTCAGGGAGTGGAGATAGGTCGTAGTCCAAGCCGTGTTCAAGGGGTTACCAGAGTGAGCGTTGTCCGAGGAGTGCCGAGATCGAGAGCCAGAGGGGGTAGTCGTACAAGCCGCGTCAGAACCTGTGAAAACACTGAGAGAATCCAGAAGTACTTCCATACAGAGACTATGTCGAGCAAAGACTGAGAGCAGAGAGGAGCTAGATAAAGCAGGAAGGTCCAATTAGGAACGGAGGCGGGACAGGAAGAGCTACAGGGAGACACTGCAGATTGGCGCAGGCATAACAGGCCAGGTGAGTCTTGTTAGTAACCTGAGTATGCCCGTGCAGTGTGCGGGGGCGGAGCCTGAGGTCCGGGGGACGGGAATAAGAGTGTGCAGACTGAGCGTGCTCCGTAACTCGTGTACGCGTGTGAACCGAGCCAGTGGATGGTGCAGGTGTGCGTGCAGGAGGGCGTGGACGCGCCCGGCGCTGAGCAGAGGAATCGCCGAGGGGAGTGATCCCGCGACGGTGGCAGGGGCGAGGAGCCGTGGAGGCCGGTAAGGCAGGATTGTTTTGTGTGTCCAGGGGCTCCCTGCGGGGAGGGAGTGCTCTGTGTGGGAAGCGAGGAGAATGCCGATTCCTGACAGTACCCCCCTCTTCAGAAACGGCCTCAGGACGGTCCAAGAACGGTTTCTCTGGAAACTTTTTCCTGAAGGACTTAAGAAGGGCCGGGGCATGAATGTCCTTTGAAGGTACCCAGGATCTCTCTTCAGGGCTAAAGCCCTTCCACTCCACCAAGAACTGGAGCTGACCCCTGGAAAGGGGAGAATCCAAAAGAGAGTGAACCTCGTATTCCTCGTTATTTTGTACAGTAATGGGATCCGGTTTACGAGTCTGATCCGGAAAGAAGTGACTGGAGATAAATGGTTTTAAGAGGGACACATGAAAGACATTGGGAATCTTCATACTGGGTGGTAGTTGGAGCCGGTATGCCACGGGATTGATTTGTTCACAAATAGGGAAGGGACCCAGGAACTTAGGTGCCAGTTTAGGAGAACATAAAACACAGACAAAGCTCAGTTTTAGCACATCCAGTGAAACTTAGACTTAGAACTTTGCAACTAATATTGACAGATTTACTATAAATCATTCTTCCTGTTATTACACAGGTTATTAAGAATTTATATTAGCGTTAGGGACCCCTGAATTGTGGTCTGCCGTGAAGTTGGCTCAGGGGCTTACAACAATTTTGGTCAAAAATGTCAAACTAAAAGACCATTTTACTTAATAGATATTTATACATATATATTTAGGCACTGTACCGTGTATGAGTTTCACTGGATGTGCTAAAACTGAGCTTTGTCTGTGTTTTATGTTCTGTCTCTGGTTTTAAATATATATTGCCATGCTCAGTAGCACTCCTCTGTGACACTCATATGCTTATATATATGTTGTGGTTATTTTGGGGGTTCAATAGGACCTTGTTAGGTGTCCAGTATATGTGCCAGTTTAGGAGATGGTACCTTGAGGTGGATATTCCTAGAGGATAGCCATACCAAATCCCCTGGTTTGTAACTGGGTGCCGAACGACGACGACGATCGGCCTGTAGTTTCGATCTGCGGGAGGAGTTGAGAAGGGTAGACTGAATCCTGGACCACGCGGTTTGGAGGGAAGAAATACGTTCATCTACGGCTGGTACTCCAGAAGGAATGTTGGGGGTGGGAAGACAGGGAGGGTGGAACCCATAATTTATAAAGAAGGGCGACTCCCGGGTGGACTCGTTTTTTGCAGAATTGACGGCATACTCTGCCCAAGAGAGGAGTTGAGCCCAATCATCCTGGAAATCGGATATAAAACATCTCAGGTACTTCTCCAGGGATTGATTGATTCTCTCTGTTTGTCCATTGGACTGAGGATGATAGGCGGAAGAGAAAGAAGAAGAGATGCCCAATCTCTTCGTGAAAGCTCTCCAAAATTTGGATACGAACTGAGAACCTCTGTCAGAAACAATGGACGAAGGGATCCCATGAATCCGGAAAATCTGCTCCGTAAAGATATCAGCAAGTGCGGGGGAGGTGGGTAATCCTTTAAGTGGAATGAAATGGGACATCTTCGAGAACCTGTCCATGACCACCAAGATAGTGTTCATTCCTCTGGACCTGGGCAACTCCACGATGAAGTCCATAGAAATGTGGGACCAGGGGCGGTCGGGAACTGGAAGGGGTAACAGAAAACCCTGAGGCTTTTGACAGAGAGTCTTGTTTTGAGCGCACGTGGGGCGCGGGTAAACTCCAGAACATCTTGAGACATCCTTGGCCACCAGAAATTCCGACGAATGAGATCAGTAGTCTTCTTAAAACCTGGATGACCTGCAGATTTAGAGGAGTGACCCCAAGACAGGACCTCTGGAACAAATTTGGATGGTACAAAGAGTTTGTTGTCGGGAACGACCAAGTCCTTGGGAATGCATCTCTGGGAGTGCAAAATCTTGTCAAGATTCTTGAAAGAAGACGTGGCGAGAATCCTCTCTTGTGGAAGGATAGTCTCCAAAGATTCCTCTGGCCTCTCTTCAGAAGAATGTATTCGGGAGAGTGCGTCTGCCTTTACGTTCTTGGTCCCGGGGAAATAGGAAAGGTGAAAATCGAATCGAGAAAAAAAAAGAGCCCAACGAGCCTGTCATGGACCAAGGCGTCGAGTGTTCTCTATGTAAAGAAGGTTCTTGTGGTCCTTGAGAATAGTAAACGGCTCTTTCGACCCCTCTAGCAGGTGTCTCCACTCTTGAAGAGCCATCTTCACGGCCAGAAGTTCCCTGTTACCCACGTCATAGTTCCTCTCGGCAGACGAGAATTTCTTGGAAAAATATGCACAGGGATGTAACTTATCTTGGGGCGTAGTCTCTGGGAAAGAACGGCACCAGCGCCGCAATCAGAAGCGTCGACCTCCAGGACGAAGGGAAGTTCGATGTTGGGATGACGGAGAATAGGTGCGGATATAAAGGCTTCCTTGAGTGTCTCGAAGGCGGAGATGGCCTCGGATGACCAAGCAGAAGGATCAGCTCCTGAAAGTCCTGAAACGCGTCAGAGTGTTTATTTGTACTCCCCATGACCACTAAATAAATTCTTTTTATAATCGGAACTGGTTTGCAGCCCCCATTGTTTACAGTTGCAGTGCTCCGCTGTCGGATCCCACGGGACCACCCACCGCATCTCCAAATTATTTTGGGACATATATACATATACACTCTCATCCTTTAACATCAGTAATAGTAGTTCTTCTCTTCCATTTTGATCATTGCACTGTGTGTCCGAGAGACACGGATCCATAGAGACCGGCAAAATCCATCTGATATCAGTGAACGTCACAGTTTGTTTATGACGTCCTCACCTTAGCGAGGACATCACTCACAGCTTCTGCATTGCCGATGTAGCAGGCTTCATTGCCTCGAGTCCCTATTGGTGAATTATGAGGAGATACAGATGTATTTAAAATCAGAGACAAAACATAAAACACAGACAGAGCCCAGTGCTACATCCATTGACACAAATACATGGTACAGTGCCTATATATATATATATACAGTGCTTGACAAATCACCCAAAAATCTACTCGCCGAACCAAAAAATCTACTCGCCACCTAGTCCCGCCTCTAGTCCCGCCCCCAACCCCGCCTCTAATCCCGCCCCCAGCCCCGCATTTAAAAAAAACCATAAATGAAATAAATTTAATAAATTTCTAGTAAGAACATTCGTTTTTGACATAAGTTTATTTATTGTATTACATTATACTACAATTAGTCCGTGTTTTGTGTGTGTGTATGTGTGTGTATAAATGTCGAATCTAGAAAAAAAAGCCAGATGTGAATGACTAGTTTCCTGCACCCCTTAACTAGTGCCTGGATGCCCCCGCTTCAGAATGTTTAAAGCAGCAATCCCACCTGGGATCTTACCTGATCCGCAGACCCTCAATGTCCAGGTACCTCATTCCCACAATGTTATACATTGGAGGGGATGTGTTCCCTACCTGTCTTCTGGGTTACGGGGGATTCCAATGTCTTCTGTGTGAAGCTTGAGTCAGATCTGGAAGAAAGCAGTATAGGTTATTTCGGTGTAGTATAGGGCAGTTAAGATATACAGGGTAAATAAAATATCCAGATCCAGATTTTGAGACAGAGAGAGGGTGAGACAGAGAGAGGGTGAGACAGAGAGAGGGTGAGACAGAGAGAGGGTGAGACAGAGAGAGGGTGAGACAGAGAGAGAGAGAGAGGGTGAGAGAGAGACGGAGAGAGGGTGAGAGAGAGACGGAGAGAGGGTGAGAGAGAGACGGAGAGAGGGTGAGAGAGAGACGGAGAGAGGGTGAGAGAGAGACGGAGAGAGGGTGAGAGAGAGACGGAGAGAGGGTGAGAGAGGACGGAGAGAGGGTGAGAGAGAGACCGAGAGAGGGTGAGAGAGAGATGGAGAGAAGGTGAGAGAGAGGGTGAGAGGGAGAGAGAGAGGGAGAGACAGAGGGAGAGAGAGAGGGTGAGAGACGGAGAGAGGGTGACTGTGGGGGGATGGGGTGACTGGGTGGGGTGATGGGAGACTGGGTGGGGTGATGGGGTGACTGGGTGGGGTGATGGGGTGACTGGGTGGGTGATTGGGTGGGGTGACTGGGTGGGTGATTGGGTGGGGTGACTGGGTGGGTGATTGGGTGGGGATTACTGACTGACTGGGTGGGGATTACTGACTGTCTGACTGGGTGGGGTGACTGGGCAGGGGGGTGGGATGACTGACTGGGTGGGGGGTGACTGACTGGGTGGGGGGGTATGACTGACTGACTGGGTGGGGGGGTATGACTGGGTGGGGGGGTTATGACTGACTGGGTGGGGGGGGGTTATGACTGACTGGGTGGGGGGGTATGTTTGACTTGGTGGGGGGGGTATGATTGACTGGGTGGGGGGGTATGACTGGGTGGGGGGTATGACTGACTGGGTGGGGGGGTTATGACTGACTGGGTGGGGGGGTATGACTGACTGGGTGGGGGGGTATGACTGACTGGGTGGGGGGTATGACTGACTGGGTGGGGGGTATGACTGACTGGGTGGGGGGTATGACTGACTGAGGGGGTATGACTGACTGGGTGGGGGGGGTATGACTTACTGGGTGGGGGGGTATGACTGACTGGGGGGGTATGACTGACTGGGTGGGGGGGTATGTTTGACTTGGTGGGGGGGGTATGACTGACTGGGTGGGGGGGTTATGACTGACTGGGTGGGGGGTATGACTGACTGGGTGGGGGGGGTTATGACTGACTGGGTGGGGGGGTATGACTGACTGGGTGGGGGGGTATGACAGACTGGGTGGGGGGTATGACTGACTGAGGGGGTATGACTGACTGGGTGGGGGGGGGTATGACTGACTGGGTGGGGGGGTATGACTGGGTGGGGGGGTATGACTGACTGGGGGGGTATGACTGACTGGGTGGGGGGGAGTATGACTGACTGGGTGGGGGGGAGTATGACTGACTGGGTGGGGTGGGGGGATGACTGACTGGGTGGGATGGGGGGATGACTGGGTGGGATGGGGGGATGACTGACTGGGTGGGATGGGGGGATGACTGACTGGGTGGGATGGGGGGATGACTGACTGGGTGGGGTGGGGGGATGACTGACTGGGTGGGGTGGGGGGATGACTGGGTGGGGTGGGGGGATGACTGACTGGGTGGGGTGGGGGGTACCTTTGGTGTCACACACACACACACACACACACACACACACACACACACACACACACACACACACACACACACACACACACACACACACACACACACACACACACACACACACACACACACACACACACACACACACACCACTCTCTCTCATACATACACACTCTGTGGAACCGGAGGGCAAGCGGGACAGGGGGGGGAAATCCCCTGCCTCGCGCGAGCAGCCACGGGGACAGGAGCGGAGACCAAAGGGGAAGCAGGTTTGGGGGGGGGGGGAACATTCCCCGCTGTCATCTCCTGCCCCACGCGAGCAGCCACGGGGACAGGAGCGGAACCGGAGGGCAAGCGGGACCGGGGAGTGGGTGGGGGGGAAATCCCCTGCCGTCATCTCCTGCCCCGCGCGAGCAGCCACGGGGACAGGAGCGGAGACTGAGGGGATGAGAAGGGAAGCGCGAGCAGGAGACAGGGACCGCGCACGCGAGGAGCAGCCATTACTTACCCCTGCAGAGAAGGGCTCCATTCCGCGTCACGACCGCGTCACGGCCAATCAGCCAGGAAGATATTTTGTTTTGTTATTTATTTATTTTTTTAAATTTGTGGGGGGGTGGGGAAGCGGAGACAGCCACGGGGACCGAGGGGAACACCCCTGCTGGCATCGGGAGCAGCCACTGGGGGAAAGCGGGGACCGTAGGGCAACCGGGACGGGGGAACATCGCCCACTGTCATCTCCTGCCCCGCGCGAGCAGCCACAGGGACAGGAGCAGAACCGGAGGGCAAGCGGGGCAGGGGGGGGGAGATGGGGGGAGAAATCCCCTGCTGTCATCTCTTGCCCGACAGGAGCGGAGACTGGAGGGGATGAGGAGGGAAGCGCGGGCAGGAGACGGAGACGGACCGCGCGCGCGAGGAGAAGCCATTACCCCTGCAGAGAAGGGCTCCATTCCGCGTCACGACCAATTGGCCAATCAGCCAGGAGGATATTTTTTTTGTTATTTTTTTTTTTTAATTTTTTTAAAATTTGCGCAGAGCAGGGGGGAAAAGTAGCTGGCCACGGGCCAATTTCCGTTCGCACCTGGCGAGTGGGCGACCGGGTTTGTCGAGCACTGTATATATATATATATATATATATATATATATCTTTTGAATAAAATGGTCTTTTAGTTTAACTCTTTGGCCAAAGTGTCGTAAGCCCATGAGCCCCTCCAAGAGCTTCAATCAGACTTAGAACTATTCAACTAATTTTGACAGATTTATTATAAATCATTCTTCCTGTTAATGCACAGGTTAAGAATTTATATTAGTGTTAGGACCCATGATATGTGGTCTGCCTTGGAGGGGCTCATGGGCCTACAACACTTTGGCCAAAGAGTTAAATTAAAAAAACATTTTATTCAAAAGATATATATATATATCATATATATATGCACTGTACCGTGTATTTGTGTCAATGGATGTAGCACTGGACTCTGTCTGTGTTTTATGTTTTGTCTCTGATTTTAAATATATATTGCCATGCTCAGTAGCACTCCTTTTTGACACATATGCATATATATATATATGTTGTGGTTATTTTGGGGGTTCAATATGAGTTTACAGGGGTTCTATATATTTTGAGATACAGATGTAGCCAGGCTAACATTCCCCAGAGCCACGGGTTGAGAAGAATTTTGCTACAGCTCTTTGCTACAGAGATTTGCACCTCAATGTCAGCGATCCGGGCTGTCCGCGGTTTTCTTATCCAAGGTTGGGGTATGCCACAGTCAGCTTCCCACAGCCTACCATGACCATAGTGAAAGTTAATATGTCTAGAACACAGCTACTGAACCCTATATGATATTTGACGTTGTAACTGGATATGTTGTGACATTTGGGGGAATACATTTCATGCGCTACATCTTTACACCCTGATGAAGATCCCTTGAGACTGAAACATTCATTGACTGCAATAACCATGTACATTTTTGCTTTCCTTTTCATTTATTGTGGGTACTGTTGGAGCTTCTGTATTATGGTCACATCAACGGTCCCCACTCTTTTTCCGGACCCTTTTGTGGTGTGCAGTAGGTCTGTACCTTAACCATTATTAAACAATCAACGAGTAAATCGCAGACATATCTACCATGTAAAACCCACTTGTGTGCTAAAGAGACCTCAATGTGCCGATCTGTCATAACATCTTCTGCCTACCTTGCCAATGAAATATGGCAGTTTTATGGGACAATGAGTCCCATGAATGCACTGTGCTTACCAGGGCTGCAAAAACAGATCCCAGGAACCAGGTTGTTACAGGTTAACATATGGAGGCCTCATTAAATAGCTTTAATTACCCAATTAAAACTGATTGGACCTCGGCGGAATATATATATATTTTTTTTTAACTTGTAAACCTCAGAATTTTTTTCTACAGGGAATATGGCATTAACAAAGACCCCAAAGTTTACATTCTTCTATAGGATCATGTGACACATTTCCCTACACCTCAAGGGTTAAAACTGAGCAATGTCTATTATGTTGGGGAGAAGTTGCAGTAGTGATCACAACACCTTATAACCCTAATATGTATACAACGGACACCAACCCATTAAAATAATTACTGCCAATGGATCACTGATGCTGTGAGGCATTACTACGCCTTTTTTTTTAACTATGAAAGGACAGTTACAGACAGGGAAGAAGCTGTTAGGCATGACTGAGAGCTATCACTTTATGGCAAGCACAATACCACTTTGTAAATTGGAGCGCCCAAAGATATGTTCTTTCTATGTATCTCTCTCTCAACTCTCACTAAATATCTGTGAGGCTCCCTGATTTGGAGTCAGTCTTCCTGATTTTGTAGCACCAGCGTAGCGTCCATAACTATCAATTGGGCCCCATCTTGGGTTACCCGTACCATCTTGAATCATGAGATCATTATCCTGGTGCAGGGTACTGTGTGCAACTCTTAGGTGCTGCTTCTGAGGTACCAGTGGGCCCAATTCGACTAGGTCCCAGGACTACTATTTGGCTAACCCTTATAGGACATAGGCTTGCTCTTTGTGAGACTCTAACCTTCAGTAGCACCACTGCCAGAGGCGTTAACCGGATAGGACAATATACATGAATTAAACACTTAAACATATTTACATTTCCAACAGTGAGGACGCTCCAAACTGTCACTCCCAGAGACCTAAGTTCTAGAACCTTCGGGGCAATCTTATATACCCTGATGGGGATGTCACTGATCACCAGACATAATGTGGAGGTGGCTTCTTTTCCTGCCAATCTTTACTATGTGATCCAAGAGGGGTGGTACCCTGCGTGAGCCCACAGTTAACCCAGTAAGGCCTTTAATCCCTTACACTACCATACTTTTATAGCCCTTCTACTCATACAGTAGATTGTTTCCAATCTGGCCCCTTTGGAAAACTAGTTGATCTCTATTATAGGCCTCTCTAGAAGTTCAGCCGAGAGTTGCTGACATCTAACCAATATCAATCTCTAATTTATGCCTGCTATACATTCCCCTTGATCTTGTTATCGCTCTGGGGAGACGCTTGATGGGCACATAATTCTATAACGTCGTGGTCCCCCCCGTCAGACTCCTGCTGGGTGTGCCATGTGGCAGCGATTGTTAGAAGACACTATTCCCAGCGCAGGATAACAGCAGCAGTGTGCAGGCCCCGGGTGTGAGAGAAATACAATTAACTTGAGACATTAATCACTTTGGCAAAGATTGAGGTGCAATTAAAAAGGGCGATAGTTAGTCATATGGTAGCAGCGTTTGGGGAGTGGGAAAGGGATAGGGAGGTAATTATGCATCTCAGATTCCCTCTGCGGGACATCTTATTCCTCCCCCCGGTAACTACACCACTAAATTATGTCTTATGCAAACTTCAGCGCACAGAAAAAAGAAGCTAATGACATATTTGCCACGTACCTGCAGAATAACACTGGTCATATTGATCCGGACCAGTCTTCCTTTAGATCTTACTTTATTAAACTTAATTTGGCTTCCTGCTAACGGAGTCCAGGTTAACAGTCTGATAGAGATGCAGGCCAGTCTTTTTTTCAGATCTTATTCTAGACTTAATACATAGATCTAATGCAGTGGTTTGCAAGCATTTTTCTCTCGAGCACCTCTAATCACAGCGCCCAGTTGCTGAGGCACCCCAACTACAGGACAGAGAGGGCACCCCTACTACAGGACAGAGAGGGCACCCCTACTACAGGACAGAGAGGGCACCCCTACTACAGGGCAGAGAGGGCACCCCTACTACAGGACAGAGAGGAAGAGAGTTGCAGGAGACAGAGACAGACCGATATCGGAGGGAGTCACAGGAATCAGAGGGGACAGGGGAGTCAGAGGGGGCAGAGAGTCACAGGAGTCAGGGGGGCAGAGAGTCAGAGGGGGCAGAGAGTCACAGGAGTCAGGGGGGGCAGAGAGTCACAGGAGTCAGAGGGGGCAGAGAGTCACAGGAGTCAGGGGGGGCAGAGAGTCACAGGAGTCAGAGGGGTCAGAGAGACACAGGAGTAAGAGGGGGCAGAGAGTCACAGGAGTCAGAGGGGGGCAGAGAGTCACAGGAGTCAGAGGGGGGCAGAGAGTCACAGGAGTCAGAGGGGGCAGAGAGTCACAGGAGTCAGAGGGGGCAGAGAGTCACAGGAGTCAGGGGGGCAGAGAGTCACAGGAGTCAGGGGGGGCAGAGAGACACGGGAGTCAGAGGGGGCAGATAGTCACAGGAGTCAGAGGGGGCAGAGAGTCACAGGAGTCAGAGGGGGCAGAGAGTCACAGGAGTCAGAGGGGGAAGAGAGTCACAGGAGTCAGAGGGGGCAGAGAGTCACAGGAGTCAGAGGGGGAAGAGAGTCACAGGAGTCAGAGGGGGCAGAGAGTCACAGGAGTCAGAGGGGGCAGAGCGTCACAGGAGTCAGAGGGGGAAGAGAGTCACAGGAGTCAGAGGGGGCAGAGAGTCACAGGAGTCAGAGGGGCAGAGAGTCACAGGAGTCAGAGGGGGAAGAGAGTCACAGGAGTCAGAGGGGGCAGAGAGTCACAGGAGTCAGAGGGGGAAGAGAGTCACAGGAGTCAGAGGGGGCAGAGAGTCACAGGAGTCAGAGGGGGCAGAGAGTCACAGGAGTCAGAGGGGGCAGAGAGTCACAGGAGTCACAGGGGGCAGAGGGGGCAGAGAGTCACAGGAGTCAAATGGGGCACGGAGTCACAAGGGGCACTGAGTCAAGTCACAGGAAGTCAGAAGGGGCACTGATTCACAGGAGTCACAGGGGGCGCGGAGTCACAGGGGGCGCGGAGTCACAGGGGGCACGGAGTCACAGGGGGCGCGGAGTCACAGGGGGCAGAGAGTCAAAAGAGTTAGAGGGGGCACTGAGTCACAGGAATGTGAGGGGGCAGGCAGTCAGAGCGGGTCAGGGTGTCAACAGGACAGTCTCAGAAAACACACACAACACAAGACAGAGACACACACAGCCTCACCTCTACTGCCCATGTGGCTTCCGCCTCCTCTGTTTAGCTGCTGCTGAGTAATGCAGCCAATCAGGATAGACGAAACTGCCCAGCCCCCCAGCAACTGCCCTGCTCTCTCCCTGCTCTGGGACAGGGGTGCACAAACTTTTCACCCTGCGCACCCCTGCCTGCTCTACTTATCGGCGCGTACGCCCCCTCCTTCCTTGTCCTCGGTATCAAATGACGCTGCAGGGTCACGTGACGTCAACGTGACACTGCGTCGTTGTTTGACGCCGCGTTGCCGTGGCGACGAAGACAAGGTAGGAGACATTGCAGAGGCCTCACGCGATCCCCTGGCATTTCATTTAAATACCGTGGCGGAAGAGCGCGGGGCCTCTGCAACCGCCGTGGCCCTCCTGAAAATTCTTGCGCCCCCCTGCTCTGGGAGATGGTGAAATCCCGTGGCGCCCTTTTGAGCCTCTCACGGAACCCCGGTTGGGAAACACTGATCTAATGTATACTTACTGCTGCAAACCTTTTCTTAATTAAAAATAAAAATAAAATTTATATATATATATATATATATATATATATATATTCAATGTTCGACAAACCTATACATTTGCTCGCCCCGGGCGAGTAAATTTAACATCGTGGCGAGCTCCTATTGGCCCAAGCAGCACACGTGTGGTACTAGGTGGCGAGTAGATTTTTTTTGTTCAGCGAGTAAATTTTTTGGTGATTTGTCGACCTCTGTATGTATCATATATATATACATATATATATCTGAAGAAGTCATCATCGATGATGAAACGCGTAGGGCGTGGTTAGATTGCGGCCGCCATTTTGCCCACGAACACTGTTGCTGCTTGCAGTCAGATTTTGGCTCTTGTGTGTGTTTCACGGCCGTTTAACAACAATTCAAAGAACTTTTAAGGCACTGTTCCCTGGAGGGACCTCTCTCGTTGAACACTGAATGCGAGGAGTTCCGTTTCCAGACGACGCCACTAACCTGAACCGGACGCTGATGATCGAGCTGTTGGCACATGAGAGCCTATCTCATACTGTACATGCTATTGATTGCTGTACTTTTGTGAGTGGGCATTTTATAGATTTTATGTTCCTCTAATACAATTTTTATTATGGTAATGCACTAGGTGTGCGCCTGTTTCTTTTTCTTTCTTTTTTTCATATATATATATATATATATACATATTATAATATATATATATATATATATATATATATATATATATATATATACACACACACACACACAAAGACAAAAAGAAGCGCCAGCTCCATGGCATAATATTGTTTGGAAAATTGACAATTTATTAAAAAACAAACAATATTATGCCATGGAGCTGGCGCTTCTTTTTGTCTTTGTTTTTTAGATTCTTCTGATCTGGCTAGATCAGCCAAGGAGCAGCTTACTCCACATTGTGACTGACAATTAATCTCTGTATCTGGACTTTTTCTCTCATCTGTTTCCATCATTTGGACTGGTTTGTTCTCTGATAGTCACGTTATATGGTTTCATCATTCTAATTTTCTTATTGCTTTAATTTTTATTTAGTAATATTATATAAGCACTATTTGATTATTTAATAATTTAGCCCTATTCACCATCACATTAGAACTCACTTATCATACTTATAGCGCTACTCTTTGTTCCTTGTTTTTGTTATATATATATATATATACAAAACAAAGTGCAAAAAGCGCTAACTTAATTTGTACCACTAATATGAATGGTTACTGCTAGTGTAACAATGTCTGTGATACAACAAAAACTCAGGGTTTTATAAACAACAGGTATGAAATGAATCTAACACACATATACATAGAAAATTAAATGTGACAGTGCTAAATATTGTGCATTGTGAATTGTGAATGTCTAGTGTCCAAAATAAATATATATCCGGAGACTTGGGCAGCTTCTTCATAGATGTGAAACATACAAAAGATACAAAACATACAAAAGATAATATCTAAAAGAAAAAAGTGAGAAGCGCACACTCCAAAGTCCCGTAAATGTGTACAATATGTAAAAGTGACAAATGTCCACCCACAAGAGATCAGATATAAAAGTGCAGTTTAGCACAATAGTGCTGTTTACCACATCAGATGAGAGATATTTGGACCTCCAGTCTCCAGCCGCAAGGTGTCATCAGGGGAAGAAGACCTCTAAGATGTTGCTCCCACTAAGACTGCATCACACAAGTCCGCGATGGCTGAATGAAGGAGGGGTGAGGGCAATGATGAAGCCACGTTTTTAGGAGTGACGAAACGCGTGGGGCTTTCCAGTGTATGATGTCATCACGTTAGAATCACCGTGGACTTTTCGAACTCTTGTTACCGAGCAAGGAAAAGCGTTCCTCTGCAATCAGAGGTTTGGTGTGGGACTGTATCATCTCTCATTGCCCCCACACATACACACCTCCTTTGTTCATCCATCACAGACTTGTGTGCTGCAGCCTTGGTGGGAGCAACATATATAATATACATATATACACACACACAACTTACGACAATTTTTCCGCGCGCGTGTGCCAACTTGCTATTTGGGGTAGTCAAGCAGGTCTATGGCGGTATAATCTTGCCTTGGTAGCAGCTCACAGTCTATGCCAAACACAAGCTCAAAAGTATGCAATGGACTTTTTCACAAGTTGTCAGACGTACAAATTAGAATGAAATGATAACCCTCTGTATCATGCAGTGTTGGCTTTTTCTATATTATGTGTGACAAAGTCCTCGTCCATGTCTAACTTGACATTAACGCCTGTACAAATCGTTATTACCAAGTCGTGTTTAACATGTTGCTGATGTGCTTTTCCAAACCTTATCACATAACATGTTCTTTCTTATATCTGAGGGAGCACCAGCAGAAACTGGGGCAAAACAAACTTATCTTTGTGATGATATATCACCCCAATAGTTCTGTACTAGGTGCACCTATAAGTACACTGTCCAATCTATTGATCTACAGATAAAGCACATCACTTTGCTCCTCTATATAAGGAAACATATGCCACTATAACTCCGAATATCACAGCGTTTACACAGGTGCAATGTCAGTGCTGCAGATGAATATCCAACTATATCCCAACATATCACACCAGAGAGATCAATGAAGTCTGCTAGACCTGGGCCAATCACTCCTAGAACCAAAGTGTACTAATGACCAAGGGCAGAACTAGTCACTGGAGGGGCCCGGTGCTAGTGAATAAAAAAAAAAAGGCCTCCTAACCGCCCCAGGGGCCCTACCTGTGGAACGGGTCCTTACGGTGGTGACAGAGGGAGCCCACCCAGATCGGTGATTGCGGGGCCTAACTTCTATGTTAGGACTACCTGGGTGGGCTCCTCCAGCCTCCACCACCGGGTAAAGACCTGCATCATAGGTAGGGCCCAGGGAGGGGGTGTGGAGAGAAGGGGGCCTTTAGAAATGCCAGAATGGTTAGCCAGCTGCTAAAATAAGTGCCGGAATAGCACATGGAGGATAGGCCCTTAAAGGTGGTGGGCTGTGGTGCAGCCAAACCGGCTGCACATATAGTAGTTACGCCATGATAACGTCCGGGACATTTTTCAGGTATTACATCTGGGTCAATCATGCTTTGTTTGCCCCAATCTGACCCATTTCTACATGTAAACTACGTGAGCGGCGACTTGGGAGGGAGTTTGGTTTCCTCTGGCTGCTCTCTCTTGTCTGATGTCACTGTTGTGACGGTGCTCGTCTCCAATCAGGAAGCGGACCCGCAGGGCTGAAAAGGGGGTGCAAATTAACCGACCGTAACCCAGGGACAAAGTCTTGTTAAAGTATCCGTATAGTATCCATAGTCGGTAAGCAGGCAGAAGTCAGGGCTGGCGGCAATGGGGCAAAGTCTAGTAAACAGGGCTGACGTAAGTGGTGCAAAGTCCAGCAAACAGGCATAAGATAAGGGCAGGCAGAAAGCAGCAATGTCGGGGTCACGGTCCGGGGTCAGCAACAGGGGAATATAAAATAGACAAAAGGGTAAGGCATGACATCGTAGACAACAGGAACTGCAAATGTTAGAACCTTGCTCGGCGACTCCCACCAGGAAGTACAGCCTTATATAGCAAGCTGCCAGTAAGCAAAATGGCCACATTGAGCAGAAAGGGCAGGCAACCTGGAAAACCCGCACTGGCAGCAAAACCCGGCACGGATCGTGCAGAATCCTTAAACTGTATGTTCAGCAAGAGTTTGCCAGAGGCAAAGCCACCTCTCCGCTCTCTCTTTATCTTTACTGGCTTTCTGATAAGCACAGGGTGGGACAAGAGTGAAAAAAATCACTTAAATGACAAACACTTCCCCCATTCAGAGACTTCTAAGAAATACAAATGTAATTCATTTTCGGAGAAACGAAATCTTTGCATTTTGCATGATGACATTAATTTAATTACATCGTTAAAGTATAAAAAAAAAGAGATTCCACGAAAGAACGGGTGACAAATAGAAAGGGGGTTTGGAAAGTCTTTGCTTGCACAGCATATGCTGCCTCCGACCCCAGTCTCATGTGTGGCGTATGAGGCTCTTGATTAGTATGTGTTTGGCAGATGGTTACTTTCAGTTCTCATACACACCTTTCAGCTGAGAGAAAGGAAGAACACGGTCTAAACAGGTGAACGCTGCATACTTTATTCTTTATAAGGTGTTTAAATGCCTGACAACCCTGTTAGGAGAACGGGCTGATGATTAGAAACACAGCATGTGACTAATAGCGCAGTTATTAACCTCATTGCTGCCGGAGGCGTCAGCAGACTCTCCAACGTCGGACTCTCCAACGTCGAAAACACAGGTGTAGCCAGACTCAGTGTCCGGAGACGCGGCTGAAAAAGCAAAGAGACGCGGCTCCGAAGACAGTGCCGGCCGAGACACCGCAGCGGAGGGCCCATGCTTCTGGATTGGACCCTCCGCAGCAACAATTCTGTGGGGCGGTTTGAAGTCGCGCAACGTGCCCCGGTGCCGGACGCAGTAAGTCTGGCTACAGCTGTAGGTAGAAACCCACAGGAAGCACTCTTCTGTCAGGCTAAATTCATAGGGAGAAGTGTAGTTTGTGACAGAGCACAGCAGGAGGACCTCAAATCTTGAGAAAATAAAGAAATCCCCAAGCAAACTCCAAGTACAGATCAATTTACTGCAGGCTCAAAAAACGGATGGACTAAACAAACGCACCTACGCGTTTCATGCCGAGGCACTTTATCAAGGTGGGGTTATGGGTGACAGTGTCAATATCGGTGGTTGGTATGCTGACACCACAAGACACTTGTCTCGCCCAGGTCTATTCATGACAGACTTTTTATTACCATCCTATCAGTATCTGGACATTTAAGGATTATTATTGCTACAATCAAGATGGATATAGAGTCTGACACTGATTTTGAGCCCCATTCCACATATTTTACACTAAATTCATAGGGACAGGTGCAAAGTGAGAGGGCTAACACCGATCGAAAATCCAAACAGAGAGAAAAAGACTCCACTTCGAGCCTCTGAGTGCTGGTTATACCTTATGCCTATCTGACTCTGATCCTATGATATTATGGGCTTGCTTAGCCTGTAGCAATTTTGTTATTAACTCCTGCATTACTGTCTTACATAGCATTGTTGCTTAAGATTATCTCTGCTAATTACCGGTTATCCTTGAGATATACTCTACAGTTAGTTGTTCTTATTGCCACTAGCCTCGTTTGGGCATACATTTACTAGTGCCCACTCTTGGATCACTAGATTATCTTATAGGTTGCCATATGGTGTCTTTTGTTGTTCAGTGTGTTGGGAGTTACCGTCCATATAGGACTTAAGGGAAGTACCCTTGATCACTGTGATCTTGGGGAATGGGCCAGAAGAAGGGGCATCCCACCCTGAAACATTGCCCCCCTTATTTGGGGGAGGGGCTCAGTGAGTAAAAGAAACTGACTCGCACTGAGTGTTTGAAGCAGGGGAACCTGGTTCAATTCCCGGTGTCGGCTCCTTGTGACCTTGGGCAAGTCATTTTATCTCACTGTGCCTCAGGCACCAAAAACATAGATTGTAAGCTCCACGGGGCAGGGACCTGTGCCTGCAAAATGTCTCTGTAAAAGCGCTGCGTATAATTAGCAGCGCTATACAAGAACATGCTATTATTATTATTATTATTTATTATTTGTCTTGATCCCTCCTCCTTTTCCCTTGTATTTTCCTTATTCCTTTCCCTCACCCTGTGTTCTCCCACTCCATTTGCTGTTACTCACAGTTGTACGTATATTGCTGACCTTTGCGATTATCTATACATATTGTGTGGTCATATTGTGGCAATATCACAGTAAAATCTCATTATAACATATTTGTCATTTACTTTATTTTTCTCATTTGAGTGCTGGGTTACCCCGCCATTTCTTGTAACACATGCAATTTATTGTATGCAAAGATCATTTCAGGAACAAAAACGCTTGTATTTCTGGATTTATTTATATACTCAAACCTATACCTAAAATAGAAACGGTGATCAATTCTGTATAAACCGCTGATCATTACATAAATCAATCATTGATCTTCAAACTGTTGTAATTAGCTGAAGGTTCCGAACTTTGACCAATGGGAGAGAGGCGATGGAGAGCTCCTCGGCTCCTGCACACAAGCAGAAATAGATACAATAGGATGTCCTGGTCGTAATAGGGAGAGGGCACAAAAATAGGTACTCTGCCTGCTAAATAGGGACAGATGGAGGGTATGCGACAGCAAGACATTACGTCGGTGTAAAGGGTTACACCTTTCTGATTTTTGGGCCATGCTCATCCATGGTGGTTACAGATTGATTGAGCGCTGCTCTAGAGTTTTTACTTGTTCCTCAATGCCTTATGTCAGGGGCGGCCAACGCCAGTCCTCAAGGGCCACCAACAGGTCAGGTTTTAAGGATATCCCTGCTTCAGCACAGGTGGCTCAATCAGAATTACTTTACATGAGAAAACAAAAGTGGCAATTAACCTGTAGAGTGACCTTGTGACAGGCCTGGGAAGTCACGGCAGGGCACAAATGCTCATTTTCTAAGGGAAGATCATTTGTGGTCAACCCAATCGAAGCGCCTGTTTTCATCAGTCGTGTGATCGGTGCAGAAGGTCCGATGGCACCTCTGGTGCCACTGGGCCTCAAACCACCGATAAGCTTAAAGCCGCAGTTCAAGCAGTATCCTGCATGTGTGGGTTTTTTTAATAAATCAGTTCTGTAGTAAGAAAAAATACTTTTAGCATTTTCTGTTTAAAAAAAAAAAAAAACAACTTTGAAAGACCAATTTTCTTGTATTCTATTTTAACAAGCATGTTTGTTCCTATAGCAACCATTTACATTCCCCAGATCTAAAGATGTCGCCAAACTTCGCCGATCAATAGACGGAGAACGAATTAACCGGCAGCTGTGCAGTTCTTTAGGTAATTAGAGATTGCCCACATGAAACTATTGAAGTAAAAAAAAAAAAAAAAACGGGAGCTCGAACTGCAGCTTTAATATTATCAATATTTAACCCTTGGGCTGCCGGAACGCACTGCAAGCAATAGGTGGTGGGCCTGAAGATGTTAACTCTTTTTGTTACCAATGGGTCGTGCAACGCAGATATCTGGGCATGTTTAATAACATCCTTTTTTTTCATGAGATACATGCGGGAGTTCAGTGGAGGGGTCAAGGCGTTGCATGTGGATCTGCTTCTCCCTTCCGTTCAGTTTCCCTACCTTCGACAGTATCACAGTCTCCCTCTGATGCCTTGCTCAGGAACATTTCAGCTCGATAGAAATGAATTGAAGTCAGATCCTCTAAACTTCAGTGCAATGGGATCCCGTCTGGTCTTCCTCACTTCTGCAAATCCAGCTACATCTTAGATTGTAAGCTCTTCAGGGCAGGGACTCCTTTTCCCTAATGTTTACGTGTATATCTTATTCCCAACGTCTCCTGTTACTTTGCAACGTGTATCAGGCGGAGATTATAGTGGGCGCGCCGGAGAGGCGTGGCCGTGACATCCCGAGGCTGGTTTACCCTCATCGGCTGAACCGCTCAGGTGACGCGGGCGCTGCGCTAAAAACACAAAATAATTTGTCTCTTCAAAAATCTGCCGCACGATCGCTCTTCATCGCTTGCGCGGCCGTGCGCACTATGGCCAGCCTCATAGCGGTGCTGTAAGTTGTTCGCCCCTGCCGTCGCACTCTCTACAATCGCGGCCTCACTGCTGGGAAGCGCGGCGTACGTGGACGGTGCAATACAAGTAAAGAGATCCATGCATACATCTCCCTTATTCTTCATGTAACAAAAACTCCGTTCCCTAAGCAGGTTAAAAAAAATACCTTTATAATGAATGAAATCTTTTTCTGCTCTTCAACTTCATCTCCAGTTATTCAGCTTCCTGCATGTTGCATATAGGCCAACTACAGGTTGGTTCATTAAAAGGACAATTAAAATGGGATTGTCACGATGTACTGTAACTCTTTTGCTGCTGGAGAAGCCAGCAATGGGATAACCTCCCGGCTGGCAGCAATAGGGTTAAAACACAGAAATCATACTATGATGCATGATATTTTTTGGCATCCGAGATTTTCTTTTTAACATTTTGAAAGTGCCCACAAGTTTTGTTTTCTATGTGATCGTTGGCCCTGTCATGATACATTTTCCTTTTTAATGAAATATTTTAGTATATCGACGTTTTTTCCCCTTCTTTTCCTGGCACCATCGGCCGTGTCGCAGTTAGTGAGTGTGTTTACACACCCTTGAGTAGTCTGGCTGCAGAATAAAGGCGGTGAGCTGTGTGGTCAGCAGTACGGCAGTTTGGGGTTCAGCACAGTTTTCCTTTCTAACTTTGCTTCTGCTGGCTGATCAGGTCCCAGCCTTTGTAAAGACTAGAGTTATAAATTCCTCAGCCTAACCACAGCGGCTTGGCGAAGCGTCTAATTTACTGGAAGGAAAATTGCAGTCATAAATAGCCAGACGTGGGTCTTAATCATGGATTCGAGATCGTCCTCTGTAACGAACTTGTGAATTGTCTCCGGAGAACTAGAACATCAAAGGGGCACCGCAACATGTGTCGGAAGTGCAATAAAGTGATGAGCTTTAGGCATGTAACATGCATCACAATTCGTTGGGAATTTAAAACATAGAAACACATTTTATTATTATGTTACGGAATAAACCACAGACAGAGGATGAGACACGCACTCAATATCAAAGGTAATAGAGGTGGGGTACTTAGCTGCCGGTGCGCTGGTCTTGGGGAGCTCCTGTAGTCCCAAATGTTCCAGTACAAAGAAGAAGAAGCAGGCACACAGTCTTACTCAAAAGGAGGTTTAATATGCCATAAAGTGCAACGTTTCGGCAGTCAAAGAGCCTTCACCTTGAGAAAGGCAGTATTAGACTGCCGAAACGTTGGACTTTATGGCATATTAAACCTCCTTTTGAGTAAGATCATGTGCCTGCTTCTTCTTCTTTGTACGTAATAAACCACGCCACAGATATGTAGTTCAAATGTTTGAGCGCATGAGGCGGGGTCGCAGCACCCGAGTGCCACAGCCCATCCAGGCACACTGCGGGCGCATAACCGCTTGTCACATGACCGCGGTGGCCTTTTTCCGGGTAATGGAGGAGGAGGGGTTCCTACTCCTCCTCTTACGTTTCCCTACTGGGCACATCCACAGGGACGCGCGACACGATCGAAACAGAACAAAGAGCACCATTTTGAGAATGACGTAGTGACTATGTCCTGGGGACCCCTGGAGTGCCGGACCCCAAGATGTAGTGACTACGTCTTGGGATACTCAAAGGGTTAAAGCAGCAGCCCCTCCTACTTGCTTTTTTTTTAAGCTCTGGGAACCCACCAGGTAACACCAGTGTAACCCCCTCCTTGCCCGGCTCTGAAGGAGTTTACACATATATATATATATATATATATATATATATATATGTGTAAACTCCTTCAGAGCCGGGCAAGGAGGGGGTTACACTGGTGTCACCGTATATATATATATATACACATGAAGGTCAGTCAGCACACTGCAGTAGAAAAGGTTATAATAGCAGATGCTAGTCCCATAGAAAATAAGTATGATACGAACCAATCCAAAGACCAGTAAAGAGACAGCACACCGCACGGGGTTAATCCAAAAATCTATATTTACAACATGAAATACACGTAAGCCAACGTAAGGCTTACGTGTATTTCATGTTGTAAATATAGATTTTTGGATTAACCCCGTGCGGTGTGCTGTCTCTTTACTGGTCTTTGGATTGGTTCGTATCATATATATATATATAGATATAATCTATTGTCAGTCTCTCATACCTGTTCAGGGCGCTGGGTAGGTGCAGATTTTTTGCGCGTCAAAATAATTCGATTTTGTCGCACGACGGCCGGTTCAGCCAATGAGGGTGAATCGCTCAGGTGAAGTCACAGACACGCATCCCCGGTCGCGTCTCCTCCTCCAGATCCCACAGGCCAGGGATCACCTCTGAAGCAGGCTCCCGCGACGCCATGCACTCCGCTGCACGCGTGCCTACTCTATCCGAGGCCTCAGAGAGCTACAGAGGTCCCGCACTCCCCCCCCTCAATCAGTTCAATTGTCGTGGGGAAGAGCGTGGGGCCTCTGAAACTGAGCGTCTCGGTGCACAGGCACCGACGGCACCGACATCATGCCGGCTCTGGCAAGCAACATGGTACTCTGTGCTTCTTCCCCTGATAGCTCTTACTTCAACGCTGGGGAGGTACTTAATGCTGGTTTCCTGTAGTATTGATTAGTTTAGCAATCTCCTGCATACAGTAGCTTCAGTAATGCCCTATCTCCCCCTTGTTGGGGGACGCACGCTATTCTCTGGGATCACTATCCCATTTTGGTGCTCTGCATTTTTAGTCTATACTTGTCAGATCGGGAGTTTAGTAAGAACCTTTCGCTGGGACTGTTAGGATTATGCTCCGGGACTTGTACCCTGAGCGCCCCGTAGAGCCCATGCTTACTCCTCTTCTGGCCAGAGACCAATCTTGGGCCAAAACTATGGACTCTAAATATATTATTATTATCGTTTATTTGTGAAGTGCCAACATATTCCGCGGTGTGGTACAATGGGTTTACAATGAGTTATGTATGTTACAAAAACATAAACCGTTACATACAGGTGAGGACAAACATGCACAAACAGATACAAAGAGATAATGGGGGCCCTGCCCGTGAGATCCTACAATCTAGAGGGAATGAGGGACAATATTGAAACAAAAGGTAAGGTGGCTGCTTATTGTACGTTGTAATGTGGCTCAGGTTAGAATATGACCCAATCTGAAACCCATTTTGGTTTGGGGGGGGGGATGTTACATAGGGTAAAGATTGGTCCAGTCACACACTTGGTCCCAATGGGGTTCAATGTTAATGGTGTGGTGAGTAGGCTTCCTTGAAAAGGTCAGTTTTCAGGTAGTTTTGAAACATCTGAAAGCTGGGGGAGAGTCTGATGGTACTGTACGTGGTAGGGAATACCAGAGAGAGGGGGTATCACAGGAGAAGTCTTGCAGGTGGGAGTGAGGAGGTAATGAAGTGGGCAGAAAGGGGGATGTCGTGGGCAGAATGTAGGGGGCGTGTAGGTATCTATTTGTGGATGAAGTGTAAGGAGGGCAGTGTCGTTGAGACCTTTGTAAGTCATTAGTAGGGTTTTAAATTTAATTCTAGAGGCTATTGGAAGCCGGTGTAGGGATATGCATAATGGAGCAGTAGAAGTGGAGCAGTGAGTAAGGCCGAGGCCCCGCTGCATCAGACAGCGCGCCCGCACTGCATACAGGCGGCGTGTGGAGAGGCCCTTCACCGCTATCTGCGGTCCATAGGGAGCGGGGGGCCATGGCCAAAATTGATCGGGGGCACGGCCATTGAGCCTGGGGAGAAGGGTGGAGGAGGTTGTGGGTCCGCAGGAGAGGGGGGGTTTTGCGGGACCGCAGGAGAGGGGGGGTGTGGGTTGTGGGTCCGGTGATAAAAGGGGGCAGATCGGGTGCTGTAAAGTTCCCCCCGTGTGTGTGAGAAAAGAGGGGGAGATACACTGGGGCTGTGTGAAACACACACACACACTTTCCCCCCAACCTTTTGGAGGTGGGGGAAGCTCTGACAGCTCCAGGAAGGCACAGCCCCCGGTGCTGATAGGCTCACCACGACGTGTCACCGCTTGGGATCACAATCCTCTTGCATCCCCTGCCGACTGACGCGTCGGAGAGAGAGGGAGAGAGAGAGAGAGAGAGAGAGATAGAGAGAGAGCGAGAGATAGAGAGAGAAAAACACACTTATATTTGAGATTTGTATGCCTCAGTTTTACCCCCAAAACACCATTTACGACACTTAATCTTTCATGGAATTCACTCGCACATGTAAACTCTCTGATTTTCACGAACTTGCACTGATTTGAAGCATAGATTTCAGTGGAGTCTCACTAATAAGTCACTGCTTTTATTAAAAAATGATGCCAACAATGAAATCAATTACAAATTGCATTTCTCTGGGGCTCCGAATGGAGGAGTGTTTGTCAAATAAGTGTTTTTTTTACAGTTATCCCAACCTATCCTCATTAGACGCGGGTTATTGCGCCTAGTGGTAACTGCAACTCAAGTCAATATCAAGTTATTGCACTTTGATACATCTAGGAGTGTGAGTCTGTGTAAAGATCTCTTTCCCTCGTAATAGAACATGTCAGAAGCACATGAAGCGGAAATTCTAGCCTGATGATGTCAAGGGCTTCTCTTTGGATGGAGAGCCAATTAATGGTGAGACGTGCAAAGGATTCTGGGAAAGGAATTAGCCACCATGGAGTCTCCCTGACACACTGGCAATGATTAAAACTACATTTGCTTATGTCAATAGATGAAATTGCAATTGGGCAGTCTTGCATGTAATGTGTTTAACCCCCAAGGGTTTTTTTTTAATGCGCTGCGGGGCCTTCTAGCAGCAAAAGGGTTAAATGTATGTTTTACCATTATTTTGCAGATCTGAAACTTGGATAAAATTGCCTCTTCGTGTTCTCTGCTTTGGCATGAATCAGGAAAAACACCCTAATAAATCAATTTATAGTTAGATTTTAAAATGAACACTAGCTTTGATGTTATAGATCCTACTGAAAATAAAGCCCACTGACATGATAACCAGGATAACCAGGGCCCAGGACTGCAGTCATTGCCTGGACCCTACCGTAGTAATGAGCTGGGGGTGGGTTATGGTGTCGGCGGGCCTATCGGCTGAGCAGGGGTGGGGTTGTGTTGGCTCTCCCAATGTGCTGAGCAGGTGTGGGCCCAATGTGCTGAGTTGGGAAGGGTGATGGCTGCCCATTGCGACCTTGGGAGTTAGGGGTCAGTTAGGATCCCTTTTCACCAGGCCCCAGGACAACCACCCGGCCGTCCCTCTTCTGTCTGTGGCCCTGCTGTAAATAATAAGACAATTTGATTTATCAATCACAGAGTATTTTTAGAATTTTCCACGACCGGTTGTACCCGTCTCAACTGTCCAATGAAAAAAACAGATGTCCAGAGAGCAAGAGAAGCTCGGAGACCTGGGATCGAAGGGCAAATACCAAACTTCCTGCTTTCCCAGAACCTCTTTCTCCTTGGAGAGATACGCACAGGTCTCCAAAGCTGGGCTGAGCTACACTGCTGTCTCCCAGCTAAGATTATGTTGACGTCTTAACAAAATTATTATTTTTTTGGCTCGTCGCGTTGCTCTTCCTTCTAGGCCCCAAAGGCTGCCTGTTTAAAACCATAACGCTTTCAGTCAGAGGGACGTATCATCACACTGACTGCAAAAAATAATGGCTTACAACCAGCTACAGCAGTTTCTCAACAAAGGTGCCCTGTCACACAGGGGTGTCCTATGGAGAAAAAAAAAACCGAATGGTGTGCTTTTAGTGTAAGCCCCGAATGCTGCCATGTTTTAATGAATTTATTGCTCATGAAAGATTTAGCATTACCTTTAAAATGACATTTACAGCAAATAAAAATATCACTTGTGAGCACATTCACATGTCTCAGACAGGTCTGCAATGCTGCTTTTCCCCATTATCTCTTTGCATACAATGCTTCCACTGCAGCTAGGGATTCTGGGAAATGACATGTCAATCAGCACAGTGTCACCTTTTTGCTTCTAATCCGTTTTAACATTGCCAAACAGTCAATTATAACACTGTAATTGTAAATGTGACATTATATTGTCATTGGATCCTTATTTTCAGTTTCTACCTAGTTTTATTGGAACTTAAAAAATTGTGACAATAGATAAAATGACGGAGCAACCCAGCCATAGGAATCATCTCAATAGGGGTGCTCACTGGAAATAAAGGTTGAGAAACACTGCGCTATAGCGTCTGCCCTTAATTAGCCCATCATAAAATCACTACCTTGAGATGTCAACCTCCAAGGACTGAAATCAGTGAGATTTAGGAACTCCGGACTCAAAAAATAGCATTTTATTGAAAAAGTGCAGATTTCACCATTGAAGTCTGTGAGACCAATGAAACTAAAAATCAGCGAGATTGACTCCAAATCAGCGAGACTAACAGAAAATTGGCAGGATCAGCCACATCTGTGACATCTGATTAGTGTCTTCATGTTGCAAAAATCAGTATATCAGTATGATATTAGTTCGTTGCTATCACCTCTGGCACTCAAGGGGTTAAGCATCCACTGCGTTTTACCTTACCTAAAGTTATTAAATAAGTGTTATAAGAGGAAGGGGCCTGTCAGGATGACTGGGGCCTTACTTTCAGAATCAGACACCTGGGCCCCACTCTGCTGCTTGGCCCTGGACACTTGTCCATGCATCTCAAGGTGGCCATGTCTTGAGATGTTCAGGGAGCATCTCAGAGCTGACACACTGGTAGTCCACATGAGGTCCTGGAGGTTTTTGCTTGTGTTGGCTGATCCCCGACATCCTCACACCCCTGTTCTATGGTTTGGAACGCCGCTCCCAAGGGCCGGAGAAGATTTTAGTCCTGTTGATTTGAATTGAGTTGACCTCTTCTACAGCCCAGGTAAGTAGCTTCACAGCATATCGAATAGAGGCTTCGGAGAGCTGCAGATGTGCAAAATATATCATTTTAGTTCCCCAATCAGCACAGGATGGAGGAGCTTCCAAGCATTTCAAATGTATGTATAATATTAATAATTCTATACTTAAATACACACACACACGATAGGAGTAGTGATTACATTTCTTCTCAGGTTTGCAGAAATGATGTCAGCAGTTGCCAGCTGCTCTATCTAGGAGAAGGTTCCAAGCTTCAACCAATGGGAGAAGGAGACAGCAGAACTCTCTGCTGCTCGCACATACTGGGAGAAATAGATAGAGTAGGCACAGCTGGTGTTCTGTATGTACAGCACTCACAGAACAGGTACTGTACGGAACCTCCTAATTGGTGCAGTTGGTATATGCCAACACCAGACCCTCCAACACTGAGCATGTAAAAATAGGTGCAGTACACTTCAGTTCCTCTGTCAATGGGGGGATACAGGAGCTTTCAAGCAAGTGAGCAGCAACTGTAAGGGCTCTGTAACATGCCATTTATTATATGCAAATGTCATATTACCAATAAAATAGTTGTATTTCTGGATCTATCTATCTATCTATCTATATATATATATACATGTAGAGGTATCAGTACCATGTTAGCCGAGCTTCAATAATCAAAAAATAAATAGATGATACCGTTCTGTGGCTAACGAAATGCTTTTATTTGTGCGAGCTTTCGAGATACACTGATCTCTTCTTCCGGCGATGTTACAATGAATGAAGCAAAAGGTATACTTAAAAACAGTGTCTCTTGGAATGTTATCTGTGTTATATATATATATATATATATATATATATATATATATATATATATATATATATATATATATATATATATAATCAAAAAATATATATTTTTTTCGCCGGAAGAAGAGATCAGTGTATCTCGAAAGCTCGCACAAATAAAAGCATTTCGTTAGCCACAGAACGGTATCATCTATTTATTTTTTGATTATAGAAGCTCGGCTAACACGGTACTGATACCTCTACATGAATATATATATATATATATATATATATATATATGCAAATATAGCTGTATGCTCATCTGCATGTCTTAGGCAGGTCTGCAACCCCGCCTTTCCCCATTATCACCCAGCATACAGCACTTCCACTGCAGCAAGGGATTCTGGGAAATGACATGCAAATGAGCACACAGTGTCACTTTTTGCCTCAATAACCATTTTTAACATGGTTCCCTATAGGCTTAAGCTTGCTGCATGGTCACAGCTTTGAGCACAGCCAGGGTTAAGGTGCATACCCAGAAAACCACCCACAGACAGCTGTTTCGACCTTGATGGGTCTCATCAGTGTGGGGTTGATTTTACTGGGATGCAAGAGAGGCTTATGGGATAGGCCAAACCATAATACTGAGTTAAGTTATGGTGAGTAAAAAAAGTGACATATATATACAAATGTAAATACAACTGTATGCTCATCTGCATGTCTTAGGCAGGTCTGCAACCCCGCCTTTCACCATTATCACCCAGCACACAGCACTTCCACTGCAGCAAGGGATTCTGGGAAATGACATGCAAATGAGCACACAGTGCCACTTTTTGCTTCAAAAACCATTTTTAACATGGTTCCCTATAGGCTTAAGCTTGCTGCATGGTCACAGCTTTGAGCACAGCCAGGGTTAAGGTGCATACCCAGAAAACCCACCCACCATATACACACACACACACACACACACACACACACACACACACACACACACACACACACACACACACACACACACACACACACACACTCTGAGCCACCTGTGCTGAAGCAGGGATATCCTGAAACTCTGACCTGGTTGTGGCTCTTGAGGACTGGAGTTGGCCACCCCTGAATTAGAGCACGAGAGTCCCCTTTTCTTTATTTAATGTCTCAACCCCCTTACGTCCCTTAAAACGGGAGCTGTGGGAGGCAGCCTTCCATTGTATGTGTCTGCCTGGTGTTCACGGAGAGTTGGCAACTGTGGGTTAAACTTTTGTATGTTTGTGTATGTAAGGGCCGGAAGAGGGGGGTGCTGCAGGGGTGTTAAAAAACGAGCCCCAATAAAGCAGCAGAAGATTGCCTGTCACAAAGAGAGAGGTTTGTTTTGGCACCGAGGCAAAGGCTGAGCAGCTGGGTTTGATTATGTCAAAGGAAATTAGTTTTTAAGAACAAATTTCGGACTTGGCTATATATCAGCCACCAGTGAAAGGATTCCGGAAAAATATTGACACAAGAACAATGATATCTAGATTTCATAATATATATATATATATATATATATATATATATATATATATATATATATATATATATATATATATATATATATATATATATATAGAGGTATCAGTACCTGATATATATATATTCTTAACCGAATGTACAGTTAATATAGGAGTGTATATACAGTATAATAAATTCATATAACTTATACACCATGTACACAATGTCCATTGTGGCTCTATTTCTTGACAAATCTGAGGATGTTTCTTTAATTTTCAACACACTATCGCTCTCACCTGTAGTCTTACCCTTCACATACCCTCCATCGGCACCTATTTGGCGGGTACACGACGTGTTTTTGAGCCCTATAAGACCAGCTGTATCTATTACACAGAAAGTTTTTGTGTGGCAAGCTGCGTACTGTAGGTTAGGACAGGGGTGCTCATCTCCAGTGCTCAAGCCTCCCCCTACAGGTCAGGTTTTCCGGATATCCCAGCTCCAGCACAGGTAGCTCAATCAGAGGCTCAGTCGAAGACGGAAGCCATCTGCGCTGAAGCAGGGACTGATAGAGCCACCTGTGCTGAAGCTTGTATATCCTGGAATCCTGACCTGTTGGGGGGTAGCGGGTGTCTTGAGGGCTGGAGTTGAGCACCCCTGGGTTATGGGACTTCCCTAGGATTTGCTTCAAAGTTACCCCCATCCAGCACCAGAAGCACAGTGGGACCTATTTTTATGTGCAAAATGTTGGGCGGGGGGCCTGCCTTCTAGAGGGTGGATTAAATCTATACACACACACCTCAGTCACATCCATAAACACATGTTGGTGAGGCAGGTTAATTTAACGCAACTACTCTCACTAAAAGCATTCTGGGATTTGTATTCCGTTTATTCTATTGCAAAAGGAGAACCAAACAAACAGGACCTGATGAACCTGTTCCAATGACCTTGGCTCACTCTGTGATCCTACACTACTTCGGATCACAGCCAAAGCAAGTCTACGGAGAAGCCAGTTGCATTGCTGGCCCGTCTGCCTCTCCGAATGAGTTAATGTTCATGATTGTAAGGGATACAGGATAAATATATTTTTTTTTAATATATATTTTTTTTAGCGTTCTGGGAGTAAAAGAGACAGATTTAGTGAAACAACACCTGGGAATGATTTAGGCAGGAAAAGAGAGCTGGCATTTTAACATTTCGTTTAGATTGTGTGGGTGAGATTTAATCAGTGTATTTCCTTCTTCTAGTTTATTGTCTATCTGTAGGAGTTCAAGTGCATACAAATGATCCAACACAATATGCTCTGTGGGGAGCTGTACACTGGCGACACACTTTATTCGAGCTCGGCTAGTCCCACGAATTCGGGTATACCCGGGTATATTGAGGTTTGTGACTGTTTTCTGCCCGAGTGCATTGAGGTATTTTCCAAGCAGGGATTGAAGCATTTTATTCCCCCTGGCTGCAATACTGCACAGTATATATATATATACTGCATTACAATTCATGAATTTATGCCATCTGGTAGACACGCGAAGCATTGCAGCCTATTAAATCCTAATCATTATCATTTAACAGATCAGCCGCCCGTCAGCCAGGCATGAACCCAGGCTGGGAAGGCAAACGCAACGGGGCTTGTCAGAGGTGAGGAGCGGCGCATTCCAGGTATCTGCCAGGTACATACTGGGTATTTGCTCGAATAAAGTGTGTCGGTGCAGTATATCAAGACCATTTAGCTGTTAAATTGTTGATAGGATAGTCATTTTGCACATGAATTTCTCATTGTCAATGTATCAAAAGTCAATAGAAGGAGTTAGGGAGCAGTTGAGCGATGCACGTATGATAATGGAAGATATCAAATTCTGCTTCAGGAGCTGGGGCTGGTCATATTCTCTGCTTTGTTCGCATTAAAACCAGAGATTTCAACCTCCAAGGACTAAAATCAGCGAGATTAGGGGCCAGAAAAATATGACATTTTAATAGAAAAGGTAGTGATTTTCCATTGGAGTCCATAAAACGCTGAAGCTAAAAATCAGTGGGACTCAAAGAAAATCAACGGGTAGGTGTTTATTAAAAAGATCGATAACTCCATATACACACACAATAGTGAGGGAAGTTTGATAAAAAAAATATACATTCTGAGCTAAATATCATCATTGGACTCAAACAGGAAATATTTTGTAAGCACACATTAACTGCTTTGCTGCCAGAGAGGTAAGCATGGCATTGCAGAATATTATCATACAGGTATAAGATCATACCCTTGGTCATTTATAACTGCGGACACCTAAAGCTACAACTCCACTACACAAATTCACTAACACACTGTTACATACATCCACACAGTGATGTACACACCTTATTACACTGATACACATCTAGACACTGATGCACATACACAAATATATACACATTTTTACACTGATATATACAAGCTTCCTGATGCAGATACTGTATACTAATACACTGATACATACACATTAATACACTGATACACATTAATACACTGATAGAGACACATTAATACACCGATACATACACATTAATACACTGTATGTATCAGTGTATTAATGTGTACGTATCAGTGTATTAATGTGTACAGTATGTATCAGTGTACAGTATCTGTATCAGTGTATCTGTATGTATCAGTGTATTAATGTGTATGTATCTGTATGATACTGATACATACACATTAATACACTGATACATACTGTACAGATACACTGAACTCACATTAATACACTGATACATACAGATACAGTACACAATGTGCTGTATCAGTGTATTAATGTGTATGTATCAATGTAGTGTACATTGATACATACACATTAATACACTGATACTAGTACATACAGATACACTGATACATACAGATACACTGAACTCACATTAATACACTGAAGCACATACAGTACATTAATTCTCTGATACATACTGTACACAGTGGTCCACATACAGACTCACTGATGCACACACAGCAGACATACAGTGGATGTTAATAAACACACACACACACACAGAGGCACATATGCACATGCTGTACACAAACACTGATGTATAAACTTTACATACACATACCGAGGCACTGATACACATACAAACATACCGATGCACACAGTACATACACACTGATACATATACAGATACCCTGATGCACACACTGTACACACACAGATACACCAATACACACACACACACACTGATACACAGTGTGAATGCAGACATTGAGATACCCAATGAAATACACACAGATTTGCAAATGTACACTCACACATACAAAGATACACACAGTCCCACACATGCTTATATACGGTTACATACTGCGGACATTGTACAGAAAGATATATTTGCTTATCCCTGATCTTGGATTATGTCAGATCAAGATAAATGGGGAGAGCTGATAATTATACTTAAACCGTTTCGGAACGCCTACCACACAATACAATTATCGCCAGGCTAAGTGGTCTGCTGTTATTTTCTAGGTTTCTATGTTTAATTTCAATAGTGTGATATTCCCCTGATTATCTGAGTGTATATTTCCTCGTCCTGAGTCTCCGCTCAGGCCTCCGTCGGACACACACTGCTCTGCCCTGGCTTCCTTCCTTAGACACAGGCCGGGATATGGTACCGATTGTGTTCATATCAGTATTTTCAAATGTCCTTCCGCTCCTAAAAAAGCCGCATCTGCAAACTCCGGTCCCACGGCATCCCACAAATAGTCCTCCAGTGCCCGGCAATAACCTGCTCTATTAAAGGGCCAACGCGACCGGCTGGGAGGTGGGGGGTTGATAATGAAATAGTTAAGGTGTTATTCAATCATTGGTCAAACTTCTTCAGAAAGATTATACAGTATTCATGCCGGAGACAGAAAATAAAATCTGTTTAATAAACCCCTTTATCTTTAAAAACACACAATGGGTTACAGGCCCTTCTGGAAGCGAGAGGTACAAACCTCGTAGTATTGCAATACAAACCCACCATGTGCTCAATTGCATGTTACTATCCAGAATCCATTGCGGCAGCTTGACCAATGTACCATGTGGCAATGATGTGGGGAGAATGATGGAGGTTTGAGAACCTGTGGAAAACATTCCAATACACTATTCTGTATTTTATGTCCACCCCCCAATTGCAGCCATATTAAATGACCATGGAAGGGGGGGGGGGGGGGGGAGAGAGAAACGCTATATGTCTAAAGAGATTGTGGGGAGAACGTTATCCTTACTCTTTCATAGTTACACAAAAACAAACACTAGGGCAAGGGTGGCCAGCTACATTCCTCAAAGCGCCTCCAACTGAACAGGTCTTAGGGATATCCCTGTTTCAGCCCCGGTGGCTCAATCAGTGCTGAAGCCGGGATATCCTGAAAACCTGACCTGTTGGTGGCCCTTGAGGACTGGAGTGGGCCACCTCTGCACTAGGGGATTCTGGGATTTCACAGAGGGACTCGCTGGTCCATTTACTAAAGACCGGTGTCTCATCTTCCCTTAACATTTATGTAAAAGACACACCTGTAAACTTTTAATATTTAGGGAAATGCTGCTAAAAAGGCTCCCCCCCCCTCCTATGATGTAACTGTTACAGTTATGCAGCATCCCAGCATGACATTTAGGTCAGCAATGGGTTAAAATGACTGCCAGTCGCCCCTAAAAAGCACTAAGACAGCTCAGGCTAAGGGTCCATATACCTTAAGAAAGAGGCACAGAAAGGGCTTGCTGATTATGCACAATGGCATTTAAGCCCCAGAAAAAATATTTAAAGGAGCAATTCATGCAATTGTTATTATTATTATTCCCCCCCCATAGGTTTGAAGCAGGGGGTCTCATTCATTTCACCTCATTTGGTTCCCGAAATACAGATCTCCAACAGGGGTGCCGGTCTCCCGGCAAAGTTTAAAGCTCCCACGTCAAGTGGGCCAATAGGAAGCCGGACCTGATGACGTCACGGCTTTCTATTGGCCAGCGGGACACGAGAGCTTTGAAGCCCCGCCATCATGTGAACCCTGGTAGCGGTGTGGCAACCAGCACCCGCTACAGGGAGGCCTGTATCTCGAGAAGCAGGCGGTCTCCGGAGCTGAAATGAATGTGTGTTCTGCTGTGGAGACCCCCTGCTTGAATCCCAGGTAAAAAAAACCCACCAGCTTGAATTGCCTCTTTAAGGAAACTATAATAGGAATAATAATATGAAAAAGATAAGAATAGGAAAAGCAAAGACAACTTATATAGAAATCTATTGCTTTTTTTTTTTTAACCTGCTAAGGGAAAGAGTTAATATCCTTTTAATCACCGCTTATACTATCATTGTTAGTGGAGCAGATGGGCTAATTTTCATTTAATTAACATCTTAGCATAGGTGCAAAGAGAGCCACTCACCTGCATGTTCTATCACATTCACCCCCTCCTCTTACACACACGTGTACAGTATATACTGCCAGCAGCAGGCTGAAGGAAGACTCGTTTTAACAACCTCACAATCTATGCTCCGGGCTAATTATCTGGCTCTCATTTACTGTTATTATACTGGGACAGCTTTACAGTCCCGGCCTGCATTGCAGAGCTATTGGTTGCTATTGTTGCGGTGCTGTTTACCCCAAATCGGGTGCAGAACACAGCACCACAGACTGTCTAGTACATGTGGTTGCGGCCGTCTGGTGAAACCACCAGTGGCTGAGTTTCCGGCGGCGGAGCGGCTGCTGCAATGGTTTCCTCGGTGGCCAAACGCCGGTGGAGACTTGTCCGCAGCGAGACAGCCGCAACCAAATGTCCCATTCCGGCACCACATTACCACACCAGCCAATTCCAAATAAACAGTGTAATAATGATCCATTCCTGGCTTTGTATTTCCATTGGCTGGTCTGTTAGAGACGGGGTTAGAGGAGAGGTAGGTCTGGGGTCAGAACTATTACCACACTGCGGGTCTGAACTATTATCATACTGCGGGTCTGAACTATTATCACACTGCGGATCAGAACTATTATCACACTGCGGGTCTGAACTATTATCACACTGCGGGTCAGAACTATTATCACACTGCGGATCAGAACTATTATCACACTGCGGATCAGAACTATTATCACACTGCGGATCTGAACTATTATCACACTGCGGATCTGAACTATTATCACACTGCGGATCTGAACTATTATCACACTGCGGGTCTGAACTGTTATCACACGGCGGGTCTGAACTATTATTACACTGCGGATCTGAACTATTATCACACTGCGGATCTGAACTATTATCACACTGCGGGTCTGAACTATTATCACACTGCGGGTCTGAACTATTATCACACTGCGGGTCTGAACTATTATTACACTGCGGATCAGAACTATTATCACACTGCGGGTCTGAACTATTATCACACTGCGGATCTGAACTATTATTACACTGCGGATCAGAACTATTATCACACAGCGGGTCTGAACTATTATCACACGGCGGGTCTGAACTATTATCACACAGCGGATCTGAACTATTATCACACTGCGGATCTGAACTATTATCACACTGCGGGTCTGAACGATTATCACACTGCGGATCAGAACTATTATCACACTGCGGATCTGAACTATTATCACACTGCGGATCTGAACTATTATCACACTGCGGGTCTGAACTATTATCACACTGCAGATCTGAACTATTATCACACTGTGGATCAGAACTATTATTACACTGCGGATCTGAACTATTATCACACTGCGGATCTGAACTATTATCACACTGCGGGTCTGAACTATTATCACACTGCGGGTCTGAACTATTATCACACTGCGGGTCTGAACTATTATCACACTGCGGGTCTGAACTATTATCACACTGTGGGTCTGAACTATTATCACACAGCGGGTCTGAACTATTATCACACTGCGGGTCTGAACTATTATCACACTGCGGGTCTGAACTATTATCACACTGCGGATCTGAACTATTATCACACGGCGGATCTGAACTATTATCACACTGCGGGTCTGAACTATTATCACACTGCGGGTCTGAACTATTATCACACTGCGGGTCTGAACTATTATCACACTGCGGATCTGAACTATTATCACACTGCGGGTCTGAACTATTATCACACTGCGGGTCTGAACTATTATCACACGGCGGGTCTGAACTATTATCACACGGCGGGTCTGAACTATTATCACACGGCGGGTCTGAACTATTATCACACGGCGGGTCTGAACTATTATCACACTGTGGATCTGAACTATTATCACACTGCGGATCTGAACTATTATCACACTGCGGGTCTGAACTATTATCACACAGCGGGTCTGAACTATTATCACACTGCGGATCAGAACTATTATCACACTGCAGGTCTGAACTATTATCACACTGCGGATCTGAACTATTATCACACTGCGGATCTGAACTATTATCACACTGTGGGTCTGAAATATTATCACACTGCGGTTCTGAACTATTATCACACTGCGGGTCTTAACTATTATCACACTGCGGATCAGAACTATTATCACACGGCGGGTCTGAACTATTATCACACAGCGGGTCTGAACTATTATCACACTGCAGATCAGAACTATTATCACACTGCGGGTCAGAACTATTATCACACTGCGGATCTGAACTATTATCACACTGCGTGTCTGAACTATTATCACACTGCGGTTCTGAACTATTATCACACTGCGGATCTGAACTATTATCACACGGCGGGTCTGAACTATTATCACACTGCGGTTCTGAACTATTATCACACTGCGGGTCTTAACTATTATCACACTGCGGATCAGAACTATTATCACACTGCGGGTCTGAACTATTATCACACTGCAGATCAGAACTATTATCACACTGCAGGTCTGAACTATTATCACACTGCGGATCAGAACTATTATCACACAGCGAGTCTGAACTATTATCACACTGCAGATCAGAACTATTATCACACTGCGGGTCTGAACTATTATCACACTGCGGATCTGAACTATTATCACACTGCGTGTCTGAACTATTATCACACTGCAGGTCTGAACTATTATCACACAGCGAGTCTGAACTATTATCACACTGCAGATCAGAACTATTATCACACTGCGGGTCAGAACTATTATCACACTGCGGATCTGAACTATTATCACACTGCGTGTCTGAACTATTATCACACTGCGGTTCTGAACTATTATCACACTGCGGATCTGAACTATTATCACACTGCGGATCTGAACTATTATCACACTGCGTGTCTGAACTATTATCACACTGCGGGTCTTAACTATTATCACACTGCGGATCTGAACTATTATCACACTGCGTGTCTGAACTATTATCACACTGCGGGTCTTAACTATTATCACACTGCGGATCAGAACTATTATCACACTGCGGATCTGAACTATTATCACACTGCGGTTCTGAACTATTATCACACTGCGGGTCTTAACTATTATCACACTGCGGATCTGAACTATTATCACACTGCGGATCAGAACTATTATCACACGGCGGATCTGAACTATTATCACACGGCGGATCTGAACTATTATCACACTGCGTGTTTGAACTATTATCACACTGCGGGTCTTAACTATTATCACACTGCGGATCAGAACTATTATCACACTGCGGGTCTGAACTATTATCACACTGCGGATCTGAACTATTATCACACTGCGGATCTGAACTATTATCACACTGCGGGTCTTAACTATTATCACACTGCGGATCTGAACTATTATCACACTGCGGGTCTGAACTATTATCACACTGCGGATCTGAACTATTATCACACTGCGGATCTGAACTATTATCACACGGCGGGTCTGAACTATTATCACACTGCGGATCTGAACTATTATCACACTGCGGATCTGAACTATTATCACACGGCGGGTCTGAACTATTATCACACTGCGGATCTGAACTATTATCACACTGCGGATCTGAACTATTATCACACGGCGGGTCTGAACTATTATCACACTGCGGATCTGAACTATTATCACACTGCGGATCTGAACTATTATCACACTGCGGGTCTGAAATATTATCACACTGCGGATCTGAACTATTATCACACTGCGGATCTGAACTATTATCACACGGCGGGTCTGAACTATTATCACACGGCGGATCTGAACTATTATCACACGGCGGGTCTGAACTATTATCACACGTAGGACCTGAACTATTATCACACTGCGGATCAGAACTATTATCACACGGCGGGTCTGAACTATTATCACACTGCGGATCAGAACTATTATCACACTGCGGATCTGAACTATTATCACACTGCGTGTCTGAACTATTATCACACTGCAGATCTGAACTATTATCACACTGCGGGTCTGAACTATTATCACACTGCGGGTCTTAACTATTATCACACTGCGGGTCTGAACTATTATCACACTGCGGGTCTGAACTGTTATCACACTGCGGATCTGAACTATTATCACACTGCGGATCTGAACTATTATCACACTGCGGATCTGAACTATTATCACACTGCGGGTCTGAACTATTATCACACTGCGGATCTGAACTATTATCACACAGCGGATCTGAACTATTATCACACTGCGGATCAGAACTATTATCACACTGCGGATCTGAACTATTATCACACTGCAGATCTGAACGATTATCACACGGCGGATCTGAACTATTATCACACTGCGGGTCTGAACTATTATCACACTGCGGATCTGAACTATTATCACACAGCGGATCTGAACTATTATCACACTGCGGATCTGAACTATTATCACACTGCGGATCTGAACTATTATCACACTGCGGATCTGAACTATTATCACACTGCGGATCTGAACTATTATCACACGGCGGATCTGAACTATTATCACACTGCGGATCTGAAATATTATCACACTGCGGGTCTGAACTATTATCACACTGCGGGTCTGAACTATTATCACACTGCGGCTCTGAACTATTATCACACTGCGGGTCTGAACTATTATCACACTGCGGGTCTGAACTATTATCACACGGCGGATCTGAACTATTATCACACGTAGGATCTGAACTATTATCACACTGCGGGTCTGAACTATTATCACACTGCGGGTCTTAACTATTATCACACTGCGGATCTGAACTATTATCACACTGCGGATCTGAAATATTATCACACTGCGGGTCTGAACTATTATCACACTGCGGGTCTGAACTATTATCACACTGCGGGTCTGAACTATTATCACACTGCGGGTCTGAACTATTATCACACTGCGGATCTGAACTATTATCACACTGCGGGTCTGAACTATTATCACACTGCGGGTCTGAACTATTATCACACAGCGGATCTGAACTATTATCACACGGCGGATCAGAACTGTTATCACACGTAGGATCTGAACTATTATCACACTGCGGGTCTGAACTATTATCACACTGCGGATCAGAACTGTTATCACACAGCGGATCGGAACTATTATCACACTGCGGGTCTGAAATATTATCACACTGCGAGTCTGAACTATTATTACACTGCGGGTCTGAACTATTATCACACTGCGGGTCTGAACTATTATCACACGGCGGATCTGAACTATTATCACACAGCGGATCGGAACTATTATCACACTGCGGGTCTGAAATATTATCACACGGCGGGTCTGAACTATTATTACACTGCGGGTCTGAACTATTATCACACTGCGGGTCTGAACTATTATCACACGGCGGATCTGAACTATTATCACACGGCGGATCAGAACTGTTATCACACGGCGGGTCTGAACTATTATCACACTGCGGGTCTGAACTATTATCACACGTAGGATCAGAACTATTATCACACGTAGGATCTGAACTATTATCACACTGCGGGTCTGAACTATTATCACACTGCGGATCAGAACTATTATCACACTGCGGATCTGAACTATTATCACACTGCGGGTCTGAACTATTATCACACTGCGGATCTGAACTATTATCACACTGCGGGTCTGAACTATTATCACACTGCGGATCAGAACTATTATCACACGTAGGATCTGAACTATTATCACACTGCGGGTCTGAAATATTATCACACAGCGGGTCTGAAATATTATCACACAGCGGGTCTGAACTATTATCACACTGCGGATCAGAACTATTATCACACTGCGGGTCTGAACTATTATCACACGTAGGATCAGAACTATTATCACACGTAGGATCTGAACTATTATCACACTGCGGGTCTGAACTATTATCACACTGCGGATCTGAACTATTATCACACTGCGGGTCTGAACTATTATCACAATGCGGGTCTGAACTATTATCACACGTAGGATCTGAACTATTATCACACTGCGGATCAGAACTATTATCACACTGCGGATCAGAACTATTATCACACTGCGGATCTGAAGCTTTGCTGAGACTTTGCGTAACTAAAGTGTACTAATGGCAGTGACACGTTTAAGGGGTCACATCTGGGTGATTGTTGAAAGGGGTTTTAATTTCCTTTTTGTTTGATGTCACTGTGTGTTCAACAAGAGTCTGCACAGGCAGAGCCCCATTCTCCTAATCAGCTCTCTTCTTTCAAGGTCCATATGCTTTCTTAGTTCACAATAACCCGTGTTTCAAAATGACATACAAAAAAAGTATGTGTTGACCCTCTAAGGTGCACCACTTTTTTTTAACCCTTTAAATGCCAGATCTTCAACACAAGATGACCCCAAATAAAACTTCAACCTACATTGATAAATAGCCCCCAATTTGGCCTGCTTGACGTTCTGTATTCTTACACTGTGCTGACCCACTGGCGCGCGTGACACTGAAGACTGGTCAGGCAGAGGATTCCGCAGTACGAAGAGGAAGGTGAGGGCAGGAAGAGAGGCCTTCTGCAGACAGTGATAGGGGAACCCGGTGTGAATTCATTTCCTCTCCAGCAGATGGGCAGAAGATTTTTTTTTTTTGTTGCATGATCTTATCGCTGGGATGAGTCTGGGCTCGCTCTCACTTCCCCCTCAGGCCTCAGCTCTCCGCAGCCCTTCCACCGGCCATTTCCGGAGCTGCTTTTGACCACGCAGAAGTTCAGTGGCCCAGTGTGCTGGACTGCGCCCAAAAAGACCAGTGTTCAGCGACCGCTTCACTTGACCTCGGCCAAGTTGTTCTTATCTCCCTTTGCCATGGTAGCTTAAAAGTTGCCCAGGACACTGTGTCTATCTCATACACTGTAGAACCATGCACGTTGCTAATATAGTTTCTTTACTAATGTATGGATTATAAAACATTAATATGCAACAAACAACAATGTGAGAAACGGGCGCTCCCTCAGAATACTCGTATTTTGTGCTAAATATGCCACTAGACGGTGAAAATGTGACGAAAAACCCCCCTGGAAAAAACATAGTGATATATGTTACCTTTCTAACAGTGCTTGTGTCAGAGCAATAGTGCACTTATATAATGAATACAGGTGAATACATAAAAGTGCACTTATATAAAAGTGAATACAGGTGAATGAATATATAATAGTGCACTTATATAATGAATACAGGTGAATGAATATATAATAGTGCACTTATATAAAAGTGAATACAGGTGAATGAATATATAATAGTGCACTTATATAATGAATACAGGTGAATGAATATATAATAGTGCACTTATATAAAAGTGAATACAGGTGAATGAATATATAATAGTGCACTTATATAATGAATACAGGTGAATGAATATATAATAGTGCACTTATATAAAAGTGAATACAGTTGAATGAATATATAATAGTGCACTTATATAAAAGTGTATACAGGTGAATGAATATATAATAGTGCACTTATATAAAAGTGAATACAGGTGAATGAATATATAATAGTGCACTTATATAATGAATACAGGTGAATGAATATATAATAGTGCACTTATATAAAAGTGAATACAGGTGAATGAATATATAATAGTGCACTTATATAATGAATACAGGTGAATGAATATATAATAGTGCACTTATATAAAAGTGAATACAGGTGAATGAATATATAATAGTGCACTTATATAAAAGTGAATACAGGTGAATGAATATATAATAGTGCACTTATATAAAAGTGAATATAGGTGTACGATGTGGAGGCGATGAGATGGAGATATGCCCACGACTTCTAGTATTTAGTTGGCTGACTTTGATATGCTTTTAAAAGTTGTACCCATTGTACCAATCCTCCAGGTCACCCTCTGATTTCCAGGCTACCGTTTTGGATTTGCCCATTTGTCTCTACTACACGGTGAGTAGGCACTTTGTAGGAGCCCCGGCATTTGTGTGATTCACTATTGTTAAAAGACATCACAATTAGATTGTAAGCTCTTCGGGGCAGGAACTCCGTTTCCTAAATGTTACTTTTATGTCTGAAGCGCTTCTTCCCATGATCTGTTATTTGTTATTTATATGATTGTCACGTGTATTAGTGCTGGGAAGCGCTATGTACATTAACGGCGCAATATAAATAAAGACATACAGACATACAGTGGCGGCCGAGCTGAGTCTTATTCGGCCGCCACCGCAATGCGCGCAAAGACGCAGCTTGTTTTTTTTTTCACGCAGCGTGCCGCGCGTCACTGATGCACGGTCACACGGTACAGGGTGCGTGCGCGCGTGGCGCGCGTGCCCAGGGCTCCCCGAAGGTGGAGCGGGGTAAGGGGGAGATGTGGGAAGGCAGAGGGGCACCCGGGGGACCCGGAGAAGCAGAGAAGAGAGAACGAGGGGAGAGGAACGACCGGAGAAGATCCGGCTGGCACGCGGCCAAGTTCGGCGCCAGCCCGAAAACAGCCGCGTGACAGGCCGGGTGAGTGTTAGACTCAGCTTGGCCGCGACAGTACATACATACATACATACATACATACATACATACATACAGACATACATACATACATACATACATACATACATACATACATACATACATACAGACATACATACAGACATACATACAGACATACATACAGACATACATACAGACATACATACATACAGACATACATACAGACATACATACATACATACAGACATACAGACATACATACATACATACAGACATACATACAGACATACATACAGACATACATACAGACATACATACATACATACAGACATACATACATACAGACATACATACATACATCTGCACTTAGATGACTTATCCCTTTTCCGCGTTGATGTTCTCCCTTGCTCCCCCTGAATTTTGAAGACCCTGGATTATAAAACGCAGCCACAAACAAATCATAGTAATTAAAAAACAAAATATAGATAAGGTACATAACTAATCTTAGAACTATTATCCCCTTTGCGGCAAGAAACACATTTCTGAGCAAATAACGTCTGAAAAATGATAAACCAAAGCTTTTTAAAATATCCAAAGCGGGTTTTATTCCTACACCCTGATGCTTTGCTCAGGAGATATAAGCGCTTTAAATATCAAGCGCCTGGAAATGGTGAAAATGGAGCTCACCCCAGAGCCCAGCCAGTGCATTGTAACCTCGGAAACTAGAAATGAAAAAAAGCAGCAACAACAAAAAACATGTTGTTTTTTTTTAAACAATAAAAAAACCCATTAAGGACGTGCTGAGGGGGCAAGATAATAACTTTATATGAGTTAATATCATATAGTCTTCTGGGGGAGAGGGGGGGTTGCTACTTCAAGTGCTGAGGATAATAATACTTTGCTGTAAGATCGTCATTGACTCAAGCGCACCCTGAAAAGCAAACAAATGGGGTTATTTACTAAACGCTCCTGTAATAATAATAGCATGTTCTTGTGTAGCGCTGCTAGTTTTATGTCGCGCTTTACAGAGACATTTTGCAGACACAGGTCCCTGCCCCGTGGAGCTTACAATCTATGCTTTTGGTGCCTGAGGCACAGGGGGATAAAGTGACTTGCCCAAGGTCACAAGGAGCCGACACCGGGAATTGAACCAGGTTCCCCTGCTACAAGCTCAGTGCCAGTCAGTGTCGTTACTCACTGAGCGCTCTTTCTCCCTTCTGTATATGAATGTATATCTTTATTTATATAGCACTTACAGCTGTGCTCAGCGCTTTACAAGAGAGACAGAACAGGACAGGGAATTATAGTACCATAGGTGCAACATAAGATCAGACAAATAGGAAAGTAAATCCCTGTCCCGGAGAGCTTACAATCTAAGTGGTATGTTGGGAGATTTACAGAGACAGCAGGTGAGGGAATTAGTGCAGTAGATGGCAGTGCTTGGTAGGGGTGGGTGTGGATGTGGGACAGTAGCCATGAGCGTAGGCCAATTGTTTCCAACCTTTTCGCGGTTAAGGAACCCTATGTGAAATTCTGCGGAACCCCAACCCTCTCTAATAGTGAGCCTGAGATTGAATGCAGTGTAAGGAACCCCAACCCTCTCTAATAGCGCGTCCGAGATCAGATGCTTTGTAAGGAACCCCAACCCTCTCTAATAGCGCATCTGAGATCAGATGCTTTGTAAGGAACCCCAACCCTCTCTAATAGCCCGTCTGAGATCAGATGCTTTGTAAGGAACCCCAACCCTCTCTACTATCGCGCCAGAGATTGAATAACATTTTTAAATGACCTGAAAATTGCAGGGAACCCTTTAGGGATGCTAAGGAACCCTGGTTGAAAAATACTCGTCTAAAACTCCAGGCTAATGAAATGCCTCATTTAAAAGGTGAGTTTTAAGGTTTGACGTAAAGGTGAGGAGAGAAGGTGCTTGGCGTACACTGAGTGTGAGGGAGGTCCACAGGTAAGGGGCAGTGAGGGAAAAGGTTTAAGACGAAAAACAGTGTAGTTTTTAATGCTTGTTTTGCCCCCGTCATGTACCCGGAAGCTTTTTTTTTTTCAACTTTCTTTTTATTAATTTTCAAAATATATCATATTCATGACATTACAATATTCTGTCCTGGTGGACAGACTCTTTAACCGACTTACAACATATAACCGACGTAGGGGGAAGACAGGACGTAGACAGATGTGGGGACAGGGAGGAAAAAGGGGGGGAGGGAAGGAGGAAGGGGGGGGGGTTAGGGAGGACTAACAACTGTATATCTTGCGTCTCTCTGTACGGGGATTGGTCATCCTCTGCTTATTTTATTGCGGCTCTCCCTTCTATAAGGATTGAGGGTTTCCCGTTTATTCCCGCCTACTGATACGAGGGTGATTATTAGTGAGTCCCTACGTCCAATCTGTCTTTTACACTGCTCCTCCAAAGAGAACTCATTTTACCCTATCAAAGCCAGACGGTGGCATTGCTCACCCCGGGGATATCTGTCTGGGCTATCCATGGTAGCCAGACTTTTTGGAATTTTGAGCCAGTGTCATTAACCAAGCTTGTTAATTTTTCCATCAGGCATACAAACCAAATTCGATTTCTAATTTTGTCTATTGATGGAATTGCGTTCTGGTTCCACAGTGCTGCAGTCTCACATCTCATAGCTGTTGCAAAATGCATTATTAGTTTGTTTCCCGATCGTGAGATTTCGTCTGTGGGTTTGCCTAATAGGAACAGCCACGGGTCTAGCTGGATTTGGAGGCCCAAGATCCTTTGTAGCCAATCTTGAATCTGTTGCCAAACCGGCATAAGCTTCGGACAGGACCACAGCATGTGTACCAGATCCCCCGGTTCCCCGCACTGCTGTGGGCAGAGCGGGGAAGCGCCTTTAATAAATTTAGCTAATCGGGTCGGGGTGAGGTACCACCTCAATAACACCTTATATGAGTTCTCCTTCAATGTTGTGCAAATGGAGCTACTCGCTGCCGCTTGAAAGATAGCTTTCCAGTCCTCGTCATCTAGTGTTTCGTGTAGATCCGCTTCCCATTGGTTCATAAATCTGGGTCTGTTTGTGTCGTCTTTGTCTGAACCGACCACCTTTCTTTATAGAGTGGAGATCAGTCCCCGCGTGTCTGTGCCCCGCACGCAGAGCCGTTTGAAATTCGTTAAGGGTGGTCTCACTGTGTGTGTATTGTAAAATGCCCGGACCTGGAGGTATCTAAGAAATTCTGTGTTGGGAATGCCTGTTTCCGACTTTAATTGGTCAAATGTTTTAATAGTGTTGTCGCCCTCCAGGTCCTTCAGTCTATTAACCCCTAGTTGTTGCCAGAGTTTGAAATTTCACCCCTCTAGCCCAGGAGCAAAATCCGGGTTACCATACAGAGGTGCCATATATGTATGTTTAGAAGTCAACGAGCCGCTATGTTTAGACCCCTCCCAGACCGAGAGTGAGTTGAGCACCGATGCCAAAGGCTCTTTTATAGCTTTCACCCTTGTCCTTGGGTACCAGATTAGGTCCCTGAGCTCCAGTGGGGCACACAGCGCTCTCTCTAGTGCCACCCACCTTCTTAGCCCTGGGTCACCGTGCCATTGTGTAATTTGGCACAACTGCGCCGCCTTATAATAGGACAACACGCATGGCACTGCCAACCCTCCCGCTTCTTTGGGTTTGTGCATAATAGCTGCTTTGACCCTCGGTTGTTTGCCTTTCCATATAAATTTAGTAATCGAGTTTTGTAAATCCTTGATCTCTGATCTCACTACAGGTATCGGGAGCGTTTGAAACAGATAAAGTATCCGGGGGAGAATGTTCATCTTAACGCTATATATGCAGCCCAGCCATGAGATACCATACGCCGACCAGTCTCTTAATTACCCGGAAGCTTTTAATAATTAGACCCCTAGACAGTGGCGTAGCTAGTCATGTGTGGGTCCCCCCCCTCGGCTATCACTCAGTAACCTCCCCCCCTCCCTTCCAAACTCAATCCAGCTCCCTCAATCCTCCCCTCCACATGAATTTCCCCCTCCAACCCCTGGCCACACACACAATTCCCCCCCCCCCCCCCCACACACACACATACAATTCCCCCCTACAATACAGTACAACACCCCCACTCCACCCACAACACACAAATTAGAATAACCACCTACACGCACACTACAATAACCTCCCCCTCTCCCCCCCCCCACACAAGTGGTTGAAAAACACTTGTGTACGGTATACTGCACAGTAACTTCTTTCAATACAGTTAACTATAGACAATTGTGTAAATAATTACAAACTATTTAAAAAAATGCTCTAATATAAAGATTGTTGTCACGTATCTAAAACCTGTCGAGTTTTCCTCTGCAATATTACAAAGATACGCCCTTTCCTCTGTTGCTCGACTGCTAAAACTCTGACACAGGCCCTCATTCTCTCCAGTCTTGATTACTGTAACCTCCTGCTGTCCGGCCTTCCTGCCTCTCACCTGTCTCCCCTAAAATCTATCCTAAACGCTGCTGCCAGAATCACTCTACTCTTTCCTAAATCTGTCTCAGCATCTCCCCTCATGAAATCCCTCTCCTGGCTTCCTATCAAATCCCGTATCACACATGCAATACTCCTCCTCACTTTTAAAGCTTTACACTCTTCTGCCTCTCCTTACTGTACATCTCACCCCTAATTTCTCGCTATGCACCATCCAGACTCTTGCGTTCTGCTCTACCCCCTTTGTAACTAAAGCCCTCTCCCGCCTTAAACCTCTCTCACTGACGGCCCCACACCTTTGGAATGCCCTTCCCCTCAATACCCGACTAGCACCCTCTCTATCCACCTTTGAGACCCACCTTAAAACACACTTGCTTAAAGAAGCATATGAGTAGCACCATGGCCAACAGTATACACCTGCTACATAAAGATTGGCCCCCTGCAGACGCACTTACCAGAATTCCCTCCTACTGTCTTGTACGTTCTCCCTACCTACCAATTAGATTGTAAGCTCTTCGGAGCAGGGACTCCTCTTAAACAATGTTACTTTTATGTTTGAAGCACTTATTCCTATGATCTGTTATTTGTATTATTTGTTATTTATATGATTGTCACGTGTATTACTGCTGTGAAGAGCTAAGTATATTAATGGCGCTATATAAATAAAGACATACATACAGTACGTACGTGTTACCTCAATTGCTTGTACGGAGGCACACAGCACACTGACAGACACACAGCACACTGACCGACACACAGCACACTGACTGACACACAGCACACTGCACACAGACAGACACACAGCACACTGCACACAGACAGACACACAGCACACTGCACACAGACAGACACACAGCACACAGACAGGCACACAGCACACTGACAGAGCAAACTGTGACTGACACATTACATACACACACACACACACACACACACATCATACTGACATGCTGAAGCACACTGACAGACTGAAACACACACAGCAAATTGACACACACACACACACACACACACACACCAAACTGACACACAAAGAGGAAATTGATACACAAACAGAGGAAATTGAAAAAAAGCAAACTGACACACAAACACAGCAAATTGAAACACAACAAACTGACACACAAACACACAGCACACCTTCCCACAGCAGCACATAGTAACTCCTCCCCCTGACGTCACAGAGTGCAGGGGCGAGCAGAGCTCTGCAGCTCTCTCTCTCCCCCCCAGCCTCTGTTGCCTGCTCTCTCTGCAATCACCCTCACCCAGCCTCTGCTGCCTTCGCTCTCCCCCCCCCAGCCTCTGCTGCCTGCTCTCTGCAACCTCCCTCCCCCCAGCCTCTGCTGTCTGCTCTCTCTCCCCCCCAGCCTCTGATGCCTGCTCTCTGCAACCTCCCTCCCCCCCAGCCTCTGCTGCCTGCTCTCTCCCCACAGCCTCTGATGCCTGCTCTCTGCAACCTACTTCCCCTCTAGCCCCTGCTGCCTGTTCTCTCTGCAATCACCCTCCCCCAGCCTCTGCTGCCTGCTCTCTCTGCAATCAAAGAAAAACACAAAAAACAGCGCACAACACTCAGTGCATTAAATAAAATATTATTCGGTTACACAGTACAAGGTAAGTATTCTGCGTACATCAAGGATGAATTAAAACAGCATTTCAAAGGAAATTGTTACCCAGGCGCCAACCGACAAGACCAGGTCTCTCCAGCAAGATGTCATCTGGTGTTCCACAAGTTTATACTGCCAGATCTTGAGTTGTCACACTGGTGCCCTTGGACAGTGTCTGTGGTAGGTCTGGGGTTTCGTCGCCAGTCCTGTTCCACACGTAAAGTGTAATACAGGTGAGGGTGTCCCAATAATACAGTTCTACTGCTAGATGGTTGTGAGGGATCCGTTAGTGGGAGTAGTGCACTGGCGGTGGTTCACTGCATGTCTGCATCCGACCGCTTCTCCGTCTAACAGTCAGTGACGTCACTCGGCAGCGACACCGTGTATCACACGCCCCGATCCTCTCACCGGTCAGAAAGTCACATCAGCAGCAGATTTTAGGATGTTATAATAGTCTGATCACTAAGGTCTCCAATCGCAGTACTATCCAACGCGTTTCGAAACCGCGAGGTTTCTGTTAGGAATGTGAGCGCACAGCGCCTCAGGCGGAGCTCATGCCTCTCTCCTTACACTGCTCAGACCCTTCCACTACAACCACGCAAGCCCTCTTCAGCTTCATCACTTACCCCTCGGCATGGTGGGACGCTCCACGAGGTTCTTCCTCCATGCTCTGCGCCCCAGCCGTCGGCGTGGAATCGCCGTCCCGCGCGCACGTGCGCACGTGCGCACCCCACGTTGCTTCCTCTCATGCACACGTTGGACTTACAGTGCACACACAAAAGCCCTTGAACTTATCCCCACTCAGGCTCCGCCCCCAAACACCGCATGGTTACAATCTGGCTCTTGCTGAGTGTCACCTGAGCTCTAAGCTCCCTGGGCTCCTCCAGGCACGCCCCCTCTCCTGGTTGGCTGTTCCAGCTTTATATACCCTCTCTGTTCTGTGCTTCCTCGCTCGTCATAGTTTTTGTATGGGTGTTTCACAGTGCTCGTTCCTTGATTCTCTCGGTTTTGACGCGGCTTGGCAGACTACCCCCTTTGGCTCTTGACTTCGGATTGTTCCTGTTTACGTACCTTCTGGCTCCCTTCGACCACGGCACTCATCTCGATCCCTCCATACGTCTCCTACCCCTGATCTCGGCAACGGCAACGACCATTCTTCTGGGAAAACGGTATCGGCAAGTATTCTCGCAATACACCCCATCTGGCCTGGCACCATCTAATACCACAACCCGGACACGTCCCTCGCTCTGTCGGTGTGTGTATTCATACCTGCCACCTCAGTTCTAGGGACAGGTCTGGTCTGCGGGCTACTCCGGCGTAACAGTTTCTTCATCAGTTTCCCTGGCACAGAGAGAGGATGATTCCCTGGCACAGAGAGATGAAGAGAGAGAAAGTGAAGACAGTTTCATTGCCTTAATATCCCAAATCATAGATTCCACTCTATTCTACTGTTTTATGAGGAATTTTTGGGGGGGCCCAACACACAAAACCTTGGGAAAATGAGGGTCCCGACTCCCAAAGATGAAGATGTTTTATTATCCACAATCCAACATGTCGTTTGAATAGCGTAACCGTTATTAAGGTGATAAAGGCTGCGTTGTTCAACCGAAATGTTGCATTTTGGCTAATAAAATGACATCTGCTTAAGCCCGTTTGTGCCCTGCTCTTCATCATCCCGTTGTTATAAACATTTATTGGACTGAGCAGGGAGTTCTCTTTAGAGAAGTGAGCCTCGGCGTTATAAGAATGAATTATACAGACTACAGAGATGCCGGGAGAATTTATATTCTACTGGTCACAAAGATGACACAATTAGGGGGCCAGTATAAAAAGTATGGAAACCACTGCTCTAATATTCCTGATCTATTTGAGTGGGTCAGGACTGCATAAGGCCTCATCGCGGCTGCGCGCGTGACGGCCTGCGCGGCGTAAACAAGATACGGCTCTCTATGGGGCCAGCCCCAGTCAGTGCGTGCGTGCACAGGATCAAGCGCGAGGGGCGCGACTACATTTTTGAGAAACTCAAGAAATGTGACTTCTGGCGCGGCGGCCGAGCGATGGCCACGTCGCGGCGGAGGCTCAACCAATGAGGGTGAACCAGCTGCGGAACGTCATGGCCGCGCCCCCGCCACAGCTCAGATTCTCAGAACGCTCGGCTGATGGCCACGAGCGCCACCAGACGCTCCGCTGCTCGTGCGCACGCGCTCACTGGGGTCGTAGCCATACTCAGGATGAGGAGACTGCACCACTGACAGCTGTAGCAGCTGGAGGGGCCGTATCCCACAGATAGTAACGCTTTGTGTATGTGCTTGACGTGTGTGCGCATGTATTTCATTTGATACTTTAAGCTGTACGGTGTCTGCACCATAGAAGTGGTGCGGTTTTGTGCTTTTCTAGCCCCATAAAATGACTGCTACATTAGTGAGAATATTGGAACCCAAATGGAGCCTTGAATGGAATTTCATGCATCATTAAGCCACTTCTCACCCTAATGAATAGGCCGTTTTTACATTTCAATAGAGTAGCCTTTTATGCATCTACTGTTCATTTTCACACTAGCTTACCAGCATTCACCTCATCCTAATATTCCACTTCCTCTCCACATCCATTGCAACCAGATATTCCTCTTACACACACTGTATATAATATTCTCTTTCTATTCCTGCCATACCCGATGAAGAACCCTGAGAGGTTTGAAAGCTTGTAACATATCAAGTACTTGTTGGTTCAATAAAATAGATTTTATATATATATATATATATATATATATATATAATATATATATATATATACACACACAGACACATTGTGACAAACGCCCCTCTTTTGTAACGCTGACGTCTGTCTGGGCTCTTCTAGGGTTAATTAGAGAAATAACAGGATTACACAAAGCATTACGTTGCTTACCTCAGGATTCTGCCGGCTTTATTTTCATCCCACTAAGGGACTGCAGCTTTAACAGGTATAGGCAGGAGGCAATCCGTTATTAACCTTCAGCGGTTTACTCATATCAGTGATATAATATTTCAAACACTGTCACTTTAAGAAATCAAAAGAAATCATATAAATCAATCCTATCCCTTTCAGGGATCTAACTACACCTCAGAATCAGCCTCTCTAACTGCTGCTGGGCCAACTAACCTGGTTCCCCAGTTTAACCAATACCCTCTCTTTAGGGTCACTAAATAGATGGATGGGGGACAGCGTCCCCAGAGTCCAGGCAATGCTTCCGGACAGCGAACGTCATGAAGGGGACGTCCTCCACAAACTGACATTTTCCCCATAAAGGGGAGAGAAGGCACACCATTGTTGGAATCACTGGAGGCCACACAAGGTCCGATAGCAATGGAGCAAGCCACATCAATCAGGCCCACAGGTTTCAGCACTTGTGGAACCTCAGGCGGGTCCTCGATCATCTCCCGGGTAGCATTGCCCATCGGCGATCCCACCGGAAGGGTCTCTAGAAACCTCTCAACAACTGTTGGGATAGATAGGTATGGCATCGCTCCGCTCTTCCGCGGTGTCGAACTCATGGGTTTACGCACTTAATCCCCCGATCCAGGTCGAAACGTATAGGGCGGAACCGCGTCAGGTTCTGTGGAACCTTCGGGGATAGATCCTTCGGTTTCGCTCAGGTTCCCACTCCCTTGTGCAGTTGATCTGTGACTCCATCGTGCAACCTTTTTGCCTGTTTGGGAGCTGCCACTTCCATACAAACTGATGAGCAATATTAGCGCTGATCCGCGGTAAGAGCTGATCCACCGGCACCCTGGAGCCATCTTTCCTGAGGCCCTCTATGGCGTGCCGTATTCCTTTTCATTACTTATTCAGGACTCCATTCCTTCTTTAGGGGAGCCTAACTTTACGGTTACTGTTCCTATCCGCAACATAATAAACAGAGGGGCCTGGTCTATACTATTACTTTATAACCATTATCCATCCCCTCTCAGGCCCCTCTCCTCCTGGAACCTACCTTCTAGAATAGTCCTCCTCAAATACCCCTGCGTGACGTCTGGAACCCCATAGCAACCCAATGTGGGGCTCAACATACGATAGCCATGTTAGTAACCCTATAGGAGGACAGTTACATACGTATCCTAATTTATTACCTACAATTTCTTCCCTCCCCATCTTTATTCTGTACCACTTTCCTTAAAAATTCAATATTATTTCAAGTTTAAAATAACATTTCCCAGGCATCTCAGGTGTGTTCACAGGTATCTTTCCATGTGCAGTATAATTCAATATCCCTTACTCTCTCATCCTCCTTTTCCCCCACTCTCTTTTTCCCACTCCCTCTCTCCCACCTTTCTCTTCCACCTCTTACCCACTTCTTGAACCCCACTTCCTCTTGCCTTCCCCCCTCTTTCATCTCCCCACCCTTCACCCACCTCTCATCCCACGACCTCTTCCCTCTCTCTCTGCCCCTTCTTCATTCTTTCTCCGTTCCCCCTCTCTTTCCCACTCTTTCCTCTCCCTCCCTTTCTCTCTCCCCCTTTTTCTCTCCTACCTCTTAATTCCCTTCTCTCTCTATTTCTCTCTCCCTCCACCTCTCCCCAAACCTTCCCTTCTCCTCTCCCCCCATTTTTCTGAACAATGTAAGGACTATTAGTCCATTTTTTGCATACCACGTCTGGGGACATTAGCACATGTCTATTATGCACAGTAAATGTACATTTTTTAACGTTGGTTTGGTCACTGGGTTAGCGGTTAGGTGCCTAATTGCTTTGCTGTAAAGCACAACGGAAAAAAAATGAATGTTGATTTAGATTTCCTTCCAACGAAAACAGGAGAGAGGGGGAAGATTTTCTGATTTTCCGCTTGATTTCCCCTACAAAGCTTCTGCTCAGATATGGCTGCGGACTAATAATTATGCTTGTTTTTTTTCCCCTTTTTCTTCTCCTTTCTCCGTCGCGCTAATTGTCGTCAAGGCCAATCAGGGAGTGTAATTACAACCCAAGTGGAAAAGCAGAGGTAATTTTCATGTTGGAGGCGCGAGCGGAAAAATGAAGAGGAAATTAAAAACAGGAAGCAGAGGGGCAGAAAGTGTGGGAGCGAAGAGAGGCAATGCACATACAAACAGCAACAGCAGCTCCGAGACGAAAAAAGGAATGTGACAGCCAACTAGAGCAGTGGCTAAAAGACTGTGGTCTCTCTAGTGCTGATGGTCCTCAAGGACTTCCATTCGGAACCCTGGAAACTACCATTGCTTTGGTGTCTGCTATTGCACTCACGAGGATAAGGCCTCGGCCATGGTTACTCCTAGCGGGCGGAAGCGCGCTGAGGCTGAGGGAAAGCGGGTGCTTTCCCTGGCCTTAGACAGCGCCCCGTCCGGGGGCGTGTCGGCGGGCGGGCCAGTGACGTCACGGAGCTGGTTCGCCCTCATCGGGCGAACCGCTCACATGACCGGCCCTGCGCTCCAGCAAGCGCGAAGATTTAAAATTTCCCCAAGACCAACACTTCCGCGCGCTTGCGGAAACGTAGGCGAGCCCCTACTAAAGCCGCTCTCATTGCGGCTGTAGGTTCTCAGTGCTGAGCGGAAGCGCGCCTCAGCGCGCCTCCGCCCGCAAGCACTAAACATGGACGCTGCCTAATGTTGCCTCTGTGCAGCTCATATATAAAAAATTATATATCAAAAGATACAGACTCCCAAACAAGCACACCAGTTACCAAAATATATGTAAATCACTTAATGCTGTTTTAAAAAAGACAGCTGTTTAAAAATACAGAACCCCTCAAGTCTTCCTATAACTCCAATATAAATTCCAAAGTGGAAGAACCACGTTTAAATGCGCCCGAGATGTATAAGCAGCCACTCTGTAAATGGATGTACATACAGGTAGTCCTCGTTATCCAACGGTTCACTTTACAACATATGACATATCCAACGCTTTACAATGCAACCCTGTGGGCCGTTTTTCGACGCCGGAATGCGTTATCCAATGCTCACCGCCACTGATTAACATGGGACTCACTTTACACCGGTTTCACTATCCAACGCTACTTCCAGAACGGATTCCGTTGGATAACCGAGGACTGCCTTTACACTAATAGTCAAAAAAGTCAAAGAGCCAAAAAAGGGATAAGACAATTCTATCCATGTGGTTCGGACCGGCAGTCAAAAAAGAACTGGTAGATACTGTCAGAAAGAAGCAGAAAGCCAAAAAATGACATCTGGTTGAGCATCACAGACAGTTCCTCTGCTAGTGAATGACAAAGTTAATCAGAGTTGGCACTCAGCACTGTTTCTCAGACTTTTGGTCAACTGAACATATATAGAGGGGCCCTTCGGAGAGGTCAGCAAGTCCTTCTTGGACGGGCCAGGGGATGCTGCAAGCCACCTGACTGAGCCACTGATTGAGCTACCTGTGCTGAAGTAGGGATATCCTCAAAACCCTGACCTGTTGGTGGCCCTGGAGGACTGGAGTTGCCCGTCCCTGGGTTAAGCCCACCGCTGGAGCAGTTGGGTCGATGAGAAGTGGAAGTGGAACCCCCTCTACTTCCGTTTGCTGTACATCAGGCTGGGCGGTCATGTGATCGTTCCGGGAACGATGTACGCACATGCCGGAGACACACACACACACACACACACACACACACACACAGACACTGTCTAACCTTGCTTGAAGCAAGGGGTTCCCGAGACCTGTACACCAGGAATCAAAGCTCCAATGACCCCCCATATCCTCAGATTTTGTAAAAATGGGGTCAGCCTCAGTCTGGCGACCAATAGAAAGCTTTGATATCATCGTAAGATGACATGACAGGCATTGGGTGATCCCCCAGCCCAAAAACTAATTCCGTGCAAGTATTGGCTAGAGTATAAAAGGGTTTCTGGGCAGTCTAGGGGTCTCCGCAGCATTAAGTGCTGCAGTTCAGCTCTAGGGGACTCCCTGATTCATGTACACTAAACAAAACGTAATTTGGGGTGCGGGGGAGGGGGGAGATTGCTGCTTTAACCTTTAAAGTGATAGAAGCCCATAGGAGCAGGGTTTGTTCTGTGTATGAGCTATACAGGACATTGAGATCAGTAGATAGATATACAGATAGATATATAGACAGACAGACAGATATTTCAGTGGCAGAAGAGTTTCCCCGGACCCCCGACATTTACAATAATGTGATCACTTCAGCAGCCTCCCAGCTGATGAAAACTAAAGTCTGGGGTCCACTTCCCAGTGGTTAGCCCATTCATCCTCTAGAGTTGGGGTGGGCAACTACGGTCATCAAGCCCCCCAACAGGTCAGGTTTTTAGTATATCCCTGCTTCAGCACAGCACAATCAGTCCCTGCTTCAGCACAGGTGGCTCAAATGAACCACAACATTTAAACTGTGATTACCCGAGTTGGGCCGGGGGAGAGCGCGGGGCCTCTGTAAGCACCGGCATGTCTTGCTATCCAAGAAATCACTTGACGACGCAACGTCGTAACGTTACGCGAGGACACGCATCACGTGACATCACAGTGCACGAGCCCCCCACCAAACCCCCAGCCGACCGTGTAAACCAATGCAAGTAAACAAGGCTGCTTTTATTCCCACATCTGACACATAACTACATTTTAATTATTTTAGAGTTGGTTTGTAAACACCGTGAGCAGAGATTTGAGAGGGGGCTGATTTCCTCTGCCTGCTCCCTCTTGTCTGATGTCAGGGTGTGTTCAGCAAGTAATTTCCCAGGCAAAGACCCCTCTCGTCTCATTTTTATTGGCTGTCGGATTAGGACACGGTGGGATAAGGATAAAGAAAACATTTGAGTTACAAATTCTTCCCCATTCACAGACCCCTAAGAAATGCCATTTGTAATTAATTTTCAGAGAAACAACAAAGTCCTCATTTTCTTTGCTTCGAGCGTTGTTAGATTAATATATGGAAGCCAATTAGACTGTTAAATTGTTTACCAAAGGCTGTTGGTTGGGCTGGCTATACGGGATTGCATCTTTAAAGGGATTAGCAATCAATCTGAATTACTAGTAGTATCATTTGGTTATAACATGCAACATATTCCGTAGCGCAGTACAATAGGGTTGGAGGACAAAAACAATAAAATATCAAACTTTAACAAGGAAGGTGTTGGCGTTGGGGAAGCAGTAAGTGGGCTTGTGCGGAGGTAGAGCTGTGAGAGCAGGTAATGTGAGAAGGAGTTGGTGTTGGGGAAGCAGTAAGTGGGAGAGTGCAGAGGTAGAGCTGTAAGAGCAGGTAATGTGAGAAGGAGTTGGTGTTGGGGAAGCAGTAAGTGGGAGAGTGCAGAGGTAGAGCTGTAAGAGCAGGCAATGTGAGAAGGAGTTGGTGTTGGGGAAGCAGTAAGTGGGAGTGTGCGGAGGTAGAGCTGTGAGAGCAGGTAATGTGTGAGGGAGTTGGGGAAGCAGAAAGTGGGAGTGTGCGGATGTAGAGCTGTGAGAGCAGGTAATGTGTGAGGGAGTTGGGGAAGCAGTAAGTGGGAGTGGGCGGAGGTAGAGCTGCGAGAGCAGGTAATGTGTGTTGGCGTTGGGGAAGCAGTAAGTGGGAGTGGGCGGAGGTAGAGCTGTGAGAGCAGGTAATGTGTGAGGGAGTTGGGGAAGCAGTAAGTGGGAGTGGGCGGAGGTAGAGCTGTGAGAGCAGGTAATGTGTTAGGGAGTTGGGGAAGCAGTAAGTGGGAGTGTGCGGAGGTAGAGCTGTGAGAGCAGGTAATGTGTGAGGGAGTTGGGGAAGCAGTAAGTGGGAGTGTGCGGAGGTAGAGCTGTGAGAGCGGGTAATGTGTGTTGGCGTTGGGGAAGCAGTAAGTGGGATTGTGCGGAGGTAGAGCTGTGAGAACAGGTAATGTGTGAGGGAGTTGGGGAAGCAGTAAGTGGGAGTGTGCAGAGGTAGAGCTGTGAGAGCAGGTAATGTGTGAGGGAGTTGGTGTTGGGGAAGCAGTAAGTGGGAGTGTGCGGAGGTAGAGCTGTGAGAGCAGGTAATGTGTGAGGGAGTTGGGGAAGCAGTAAGTGGGAGTGTGCGGAGGTAGAGCTGTGAGAGCAGGTAATGTGTGAGGGAGTTGGTGTTGGGGAAGCAGTAAGTGGGAGTGTGCGGAGGTAGAGCTGTGAGAGCAGGTAATGTGTGAGGGAGTTGGGGAAGCAGTAAGTGGGAGTGTGCGGGGGTAGAGCTGTGAGAGCGGGTAATGTGTGTTGGCGTTGGGGAAGCAGTAAGTGGGATTGTGCGGAGGTAGAGCTGTGAGAACAGGTAATGTGTGAGGGAGTTGGGGAAGCAGTAAGTGGGAGTGTGCAGAGGTAGAGCTGTGAGAGCAGGTAATGTGTGAGGGAGTTGGTGTTGGGGAAGCAGTAAGTGGGAGTGTGCGGAGGTAGAGCTGTGAGAGCAGGTAATGTGTGAGGGAGTTGGGGAAGCAGTAAGTGGGAGTGTGCGGAGGTAGAGCTGTGAGAGCAGGTAATGTGTGAGGGAGTTGGTGTTGGGGAAGCAGTAAGTGGGAGTGTGCGGAGGTAGAGCTGTGAGAGCAGGTAATGTGTGAGGGAGTTGGGGAAGCAGTAAGTGGGAGTGTGCGGAGGTAGAGCTGTGAGAGCAGGTAATGTGTGAGGGAGTTGGGGAAGCAGTAAGTGGGATTGTGCGGAGGTAGAGCTGTGAGAGCAGGTAATGTGTGAGGGAGTTGGTGTTGGGGAAGCAGTAAGTGGGAGAGTGCAGAGGTAGAGCTGTGAGAGCAGGTAATGTGTGAGGGAGTTGGTGTTGGGGAAGCAGTAAGTGGGAGTGTGCGGAGGTAGAGCTGTGAGAGCAGGTAATGTGTGAGGGAGTTGGTGTTGGGGAAGCAGTAAGTGGGAGTGTGCGGAGGTAGAGCTGTGAGAGCAGGTAATGTGTGAGGGAGTTGGCGTTGGGGAAGCAGTAAGTGGGAGTGTGAGAAGGTAGAGCTGTGAGAGCAGGTAATGTGTGAGGGAGTTGGTGTTGGGGAAGCAGTAAGTGGGAGTGTGCGGAGATAGAGCTGTGAGAGCAGGTAATGTGTGAGGGAGTTGGGGAAGCAGTAAGTGGGAGTGTGTGGAGGTAGAGCTCTGAGAGCAGGTAATGTGTGAGGGAGTTGGGGAAGCAGTAAGTGGGATTGTGCGGAGGTAGAGCTGTGAGAGCAGGTAATGTGTGTTGGCATTGGGGAAGCAGTAAGTGGGAGTGGGCGGAGGTAGAGCTGTGAGAGCAGGTAATGTGTGAGGGAGTTGGGGAAGCAGTAAGTGGGAGTGGGTGGAGGTAGAGCTGTGAGAGCAGGTAATGTGTGAGGAGTTGGGGAAGCAGTAAGTGGGATTGTGCGGAGGTAGAGCTGTGAGAACAGGTAATGTGTGAGGGAGTTGGGGAAGCAGTAAGTGGGAGTGTGCAGAGGTAGAGCTGTGAGAGCAGGTAATATGTGAGGGAGTTGGTGTTGGGGAAGCAGTAAGTGGGAGTGTGCGGAGGTAGAGCTGTGAGAACAGGTAATGTGTGAGGGAGTTGGGGAAGCAGTAAGTGTGATTGGGCGGAGGTAGAGCTGTGAGAACAGGTAATGTGTGAGGGAGTTGGGGAAGCAGTAAGTGGGAGTGTGCGGAGGTAGAGCTGTGAGAGCAGGTAATGTGTGAGGGAGTTGGGGAAGCAGTAAGTGGGAGTGGGCGGAGGTAGAGCTGTGAGAGCAGGTAATGTGTGAGGGAGTTGGGGAAGCAGTAAGTGGGAGTGTGCGGAGGTAGAGCTGTGAGAGCAGGTAATGTGTGAGGGAGTTGGTGTTGGGGAACCAGTAAGTAGGAGTGTGCGGAGATAGAGCTTTGAGAGCAGGTAATGTGTGAGGGAGTTGGTGTTGGGGAAGCAGTAAGTGGGAGTGTGCGGAGGTAGAGCTGTGAGAGCAGGTAATGTGTGAGGGAGTTGGGGAAGCAGTAAGTGGGAGTGTGCGGAGGTAGAGCTGTGAGAGCAGGTAATGTGTGAGGGAGTTGGGGAAGCAGTAAGTGGGAGTGTGCAGAAGTAGAGCAGTGAGAGCGGATAATGTGTGAGGGAGTTGGGGAAGCAGTAAGTGGGAGTGTGCGGAGGTAGAGCTGTGAGAGCAGGTAATGTGTGAGGGAGTTGGTGTTGGGGAAGCAGTAAGTGGGAGTGTGCGGATGTAGAGCTGTGAGAGCAGGTAATGTGTGAGGGAGTTGGGGAAGCAGTAAGTGGGAGTGTGCAGAGGTAGAGCTGTGAGAGCAGGTAATGTGAGAAGGAGTTGGTGTTGGGGAAGCAGTAAGTGGGAGTGTGCGGAGGTAGAGCAGTGAGAGCAGGTAATGTGTGAGGGAGTTGGGGAAGCAGTAAGAGGGAGTGTGCAGAGGTAGAGCTGTGAGAGCAGGTTATGTGTGAGGGAGTTGGTGTTGGGGAAGCAGTAAGAGGGAGTGTGCAGAGATAGAGCTGTGAGAGCAGGTAATGTGTGAGGGAGTTGGTGTTGGGGAAGCAGTAAGTGGGAGTGTGCGGGGGTAGAGCTGTGAGAGCAGGTAATGTGTGAGGGAGTTGGGGAAGCAGTAAGTGGGAGTGTGCGGAGGTAGAGCTGTGAGAGCAGATAATGTGTGAGGGAGTTGGGGAAGCAGTAAGTGGGAGTGTGAGGAGGTAGAGCTGTGAGAGCAGATAATGTGTGAGGGAGTTTGGGAAGCAGTAAGTGGGAGTGTGCGGAGGTAGAGCTGTGAGAGCAGGTAATGTCTGAGGGAGTTGGGGAAGCAGTAAGAGGGAGTGTGCGGAGGTAGAGCTGTGAGAGCAGGTAATGTGTGAGGGAGTTGGTGTTGGGGAAGCAGTAAGTAGGAATGTGCGGAGGTAGAGCTGTGAGAGCAGGTAATGTGTGAGGGAGTTGGTGTTGGGGAAGCAGTAAGTGGGAGTGTGCGGATGTAGAGCTGTGAGAGCAGGTAATGTGTGAGGGAGTTGGGGAAGCAGTTAGTGGGAGTGTGTAGAGGTAGAGCTGTGAGAGCAGGTAATGTGTGAGGGAGTTGGTGTTGGGGAACCAGTAAGTAGGAGTGTGCGGAGGTAGAGCTGTGAGAGCAGGTAATGTGTGAGGGAGTTGGGGAAGCAGTAAGTGGGAGTGTGCAGAGGTAGATCTGTGAGAGCGGGTAATTTGTGAGGGAGTTGGTGTTGGGGAAGCAGTAAGTGGGAGTGTGCGGAGGTAGAACTGTGAGAGTAGGTAATGTGTGGGGGAGTTGGTGTTGGGGAAGCAGTAAGTGGGAGTGTACGGAGGTAGAGCTGTGAGAGCAGGTAATGTGTGAGGGAGTTGGTGTTGGGGAAGCAGTAAGTGGGAGTGTGCGGAGGTAGAGCAGTGAGAGCAGGTAATGTGTGAGGGAGTTGGGGAAGCAGTAAGTGGAGTGTGCAGAGGTAGAGCTGTGAGAGCAGGTAATGTGTGAGGGAGTTGGTGTTGGGGAAGCAGTAAGTGGGAGTGTGCGGAGGTAGAGCTGTGAGAGCAGGTAATGTGTGAGGGAGTTGGGGAAACAGTAAGTGGGAGTGTGCAGAGGTAGAGCTGTGAGAGCAGGTAATGTCTGAGGGAGTTGGGGAAGCAGTAAGTGGGAGTGTGCGGAGGTAGAGCTGTGAGAGCAGGTAATGTGAGAAGGAGTTGGTGTTGGGGAAGCAGTAAGTGGGAGTGTGCGGAGGTAGAGCTGTGAGAGCAGGTAATGTGTGAGGGAGTTGGGGAAGCAGTAAGTGGGAGTGTGCGGAGGTAGAGCTGTGAGAGCAGGTAATGTGTGAGGGAGTTGGTGTTGGGGAAGCAGTAAGTGGGAGTGTGCGGAGGTAGAGCAGTGAGAGCAGGTAATGTGTGAGGGAGTTGGTGTTGGGGAAGCAGTAAGTGGGATTGTGCAGAAGTAGAGCAGTGGGAGCAGCGTAAAGTGAATTAACGTTAGCCATCAAATCAGAGACGACCACCTCCTGTTTCCAGAGAAGCACATTCAGAAATGTCCATCATTTAATGTTGAAGTTCATTGTTATAGCTCCTATCATGTAAATACGAATTGTTAAACATGTTAAAGCTAACATGTAGCCTGCCTTTAAGTGTCAAGCCCTTCACTGCCAGAGGGGTCTCCAACAAGCAATGTGTTGACGGTCTATCTTGCAGCAAAGGGAATACTGTAAACACGATTTACCAAGAAAGAGAGACAGAGCAGCTACTTGCCTATACTGTATATATTTTAGCCAGCCAGGCCCTTCTCACTATTGATTTCCTCCTCATAACTAGAGACGTGTATGTTACTGTAGCCCAGAGGGGCAGGTTAACCCACTGAACTGTTAGATCAAAGGTGAAGAATTGGATGTCCCTAAGGTTTCCTTATTGCCTTGACCCTGAGCACAGAGTATAACATGGGAAATAAAATACTGAGCTGTGAGCAAAGGGAATTCAGCGGGGCCTGTATACTAAGATCATATTTGATTATTATTTTTTGTATGTCAACATTTTAGTGCTAAAAGTAAGTTTGATCAAATGTGCGTTGTATGTATGAAGGTTGTTATGTGGCTTTATACAGGACTTATAATGTGTTGTTTGAAATGAATGTGACGTGTTGCATCATGTTGAATACCTGTTTGATACAATTTCAATTAAAACAGAATTATGTGATGTTTACCATTGGCATGAAATGGCTAAAATGTGTTGCTTCTTCCTCCGTAATAGTGACAAGTTCTACCCTTCCCTCTGTCAATATACTGCAAAACTGTCATCCATGCCCTTATCCTCTCCTGCCTTGATTATTGTAACATACTGCTAACAAGCCTTCCTGCCTCACAACTTTCTCCTTTGCAATCTATGCAAAATTCTACTGCTAGAATGATTTCACTTTCTCCCAAAACAGTCTCTGCACATCTCCTCCTTAATCCCTCTCCTGGCTTCCCATCAACTTTCGGATCATCCACAAAGTTCTCCTCCTTTACCTTCAAAGCTCTCCACTCATCTGCTCCTTCCTACATATCAGCTTTGTCTCTCGCTATGCCCCTGCTCGTCTCCTGCGCTCTACCCACAACTGTCTCCTTTCCACCCCTTTCACCTCTACTGCTCTCGCCTTAACCCTTTCCCTCACTGCCCCTTACCTGTAGAACTCCAACACACTCCGTATATGCCAAGCACCTTGTCCCCCCATCTTTACTGTAAGTCAAACCATAAAACCCACCACTTAAATGAAGCATTTTATTTCAATAGAATAAACCCAAGGCTACTTTCCACACCCACAGACGCTCCTACCAACCATTGTGACCAAGCACTGCCATCTACTGCACTTATCCCCTCACCTGCTCTCTCTGTAAGTCTCCCATTTAGATTGTAAGCTCTCAGGGGCAGGGGTTTCCTTTCCCAGTGTCTCACTTTATTTGTTGCACTTATTGGATTATAATTCCCTGTACTGCATTGCCTCCTATGTAAAGCGCGGAGTACACTGCGTGCGCTATATATATATAGATATGCACACATCATTTTTTTTAAACTGTAGAACTAGTGATAGTAAATATAAATTATGAGCGCAATATTATTTATAACAACCATACTGTCAAAATAATTAGTTTTTATTAAGCTATATAATTAAACGTCCGCGCTGCATCATTTTTGGTTGATATAAAGCAACTTAAATAAGCACTAACACTATTAACAGAACTTTTAGGGGTTACGCAAAATACAACTTGGCGGAAGATTGTGGTTAACATTCTCCTTGGGGGGGGGGTCACAGACGCATTCTTTTTGAGTACACACCAGTCACATCTGTGGGCCTAACGGTGTCTATTTCTGCTCGCCCCCAAAACATTAAAACAATGACATGTGACACTGATGAGACATTTCAGGGTATCACACAGGAGCAATTTAACGTTAGATTTCCGTGCATCAATTTTTCACCAAAAGAGCCATTTGCAAGTACATAGGCCACAGTGTGTTTTAATCCAATATTGTAGTCAGTGTAGACCCGGCTGCATTGTATAATTGTACTGAATATCTCTGTAAACTCAGCAGTCTTGTGTTACTTAGAGCACCCCGACATTTGGCTCCTGGAAATAGTCCCACTGTAGTTCCCCCGTCAGTGCTGCATTCACAAGCTTTCCTACAAATTAAAACATCCGCTGGATGCATTTCATAATAACTTTTCTGTTATATGTGTTTTTTTTGTATCTACTTATTTACACACATTAGGGGTGTTAAGGATGTAGTGCTTGTTTTCATCGCTGAGATCTAATTGGCTGAAGGTTCTGAGCTTCAACCAATGGGAGCAGAAGGCACTGACGTTTGCCCCTGCAATCTCACGCTGGCAGAAATAGGGAGAACAGGTAATGGTCTTCACTACAGGACCACCCAAAAAGCAGGTGCTGTTGCTGAAGGTTTAACATAGACAAGTACGGTACAGCAGAAGGACAAGCAGAGAGATCTGCAGAAATCGTGTAACGCCAGAGGGGGGAATCTGTGCACCCTCCGGACAGCAAATATCTTCTGATGTCTCCCCCAGTAGAGGGAGCATCTTGATTCCTCCTATATCAACCTTCTGGTCTACTTATGAAGATTAGGAGGGCATTCAAAAGAGATGAGAGAAGGCAATAGACTGGGGGCAACAGATAAATGGGTTAAGGCATAAGGGGAGAGAGAATGGGCTGGGGGCTTTAGAGAATTAGGTGAATACATGAGGGGATGTGGGGCAGTAATATGGACTGGGGGAACTAGCTGAATACATGAGGGGATGTAGGGCAGTAATATGGACTGGGGGAATTAGCTGAATACATGAGGGGATGTAGGGCAGTAATATGGACTGGGGGAATTAGCTGATTACATGAGGGGATGTAGGGCAGTAATATGGACTGGGGGAATTAGCTGAATACATGAGGGGATGTGGGGCGGTAATATGGATTGGGGGAATTAGGGAATTAGCTGAATACATGGGGGGATGTAGGGCAGTAATATGGACTGGGGGAATTAGCTGAATACATGAGGGGATGTAGGGCAGCAATATGGACTGCGGGAATTAGCTGAATACATGAGGGGATATAGGGCGGTAATATGGACTGGGGGAATTAGCTGAATACATGAGGGGATGTAGGGCAGTAATATGGACTGGGGGAATTAGCTGAATACATGAGGGGATGTAGGGCGGTAATATGGACTGGGGGGATTGGTGAATACATGAGGGGATGTAGGGCAGTAATATGGACTGGGGGAATTAGCTGAATACATGAGAGGATATAGGGCGGTAATATGGACTGGGGGAATTAGCTGAATACATGAGGGGATATAGGGCGGTAATATGGACTGGGGGAATTAGCTGAATACATGAGGGGATGTAGGGCGGTAATATGGACTGGGGGAATTAGCTGAATACATGAGGGGATGTAGGGCGGTAATATGGACTGGGGGAATTAGCTGAATACATGAGGGGATGTAGGGCGGTAATATGGACTGGGGGGATTAGCTGAATACATGAGGGGATGTAGGGCGGTAATATGGACTGGGGGGAATTAGCTGAATACATGAGGGGATGTGGGGCGGTAATATGGACTGGGGGAATTAGAGAATTAGCTGAATACATGAGGGAATGTAGGGCGGTAATATGGACTGGGGGAATTAGCTGAATACATGAGGGGATGTAGGGCGGTAATATGGACTGGGGGAATTAGAGAATTAGCTGAATACATGAGGGAATGTAGGGCGGTAATATGGACTGGGGGAATTAGCTGATTACATAAGGGTATGTAGGGCAGTAATATGGACTGGGGGAATTAGCTGAATACATGAGGGGATGTAAGGCAGTAATGTGGACTGGGGGAATTAGCTGAATACATGAGGGGATGTAGGGCAGTAATATGGACTGGGGGAATTAGCTGAATACGTGAGAGGGTGTAGGGAGGTAATATGGACTGGGGGAATTAGGGAATTAGCAGAATACATGAGAGGATGTAGGGCGGTAATATGGACTGGGGGAATTAGGGAATTAGCTGAATACATGGGGGGATGTAGGGCAGTAATATGGACTGGGGGAATTAGCTGAATACATGAGGGGATGTAGGGCAGCAATATGGACTGGGGGAATTAGCTGAATACATGAGGGGATGTAGGGCAGCAATATGGACTGCGGGAATTAGCTGAATACATGAGGGGATATAGGGCGGTAATATGGACTGGGGGAATTAGCTGAATACATGAGGGGATGTAGGGCAGTAATATGGACTGGGGGAATTAGCTGAATACATGAGGGGATGTAGGGCAGCAATATGGACTGGGGGAATTAGCTGAATACATGAGGGGATGTAGGGCAGCAATATGGACTGCGGGAATTAGCTGAATACATGAGGGGATATAGGGCGGTAATATGGACTGGGGGAATTAGCTGAATACATGAGGGGATGTAGGGCAGTAATATGGACTGGGGGAATTAGCTGAATACATGAGGGGATGTAGGGCGGTAATATGGACTGGGGGGATTGGTGAATACATGAGGGGATGTAGGGCAGTAATATGGACTGGAGGAATTAGCTGTATACATGAGGGGATATAGGGCGGTAATATGGACTGAGGGAATTAGCAGAATACATGAGGGGATGTAGGGCGGTAATATGGACTGAGGGAATTAGCTGAATACATGAGGGGATGTAGGGCGGTAATATGGATTGGGGGAATTAACTGAATACATGAGGGGATGTAGGGCGGTAATATGGACTGGGGGAATTAGCTGAATACATGAGGGGATGTAGGGCGGTAATATGGACTGGGGGAATTAGCTGAATACATGACGGGATGTAGGGCGGTAATATGGACTGGGGGAATTAGCTGAATACATGGGGGGATGTAGGGCGGTAATATGGACTGGGGGAATTAGCTGAATACATGAGGGGATGTAGGGCGGTAATATGGACTGGGGGAATTAGGGAGTTAGCTGAATACATGAGGGGATGTAGGGCGGTAATATGGACTGGGGGAATTAGCTGAATACATGACGGGATGTAGGGCGGTAATATGGACTGGGGGAATTAGCTGAATACATGGGGGGATGTAGGGCAGTAATATGGACTGGGGGAATTAGGGAATTAGCTGAATACATGAGAGGATGTAGGGCGGTAATATGGACTGGGGGAAATAGGGAATTAGCTGGATACATGGGGGGATGTAGTGCGGTAATATGGACTGGGGGAATTAGCTGAATACATGACGGGATGTAGGGCGGTAATATGGACTGGGGGAATTAGCTGAATACATGGGGGGATGTAGGGCAGTAATATGGACTGGGGGAATTAGCTGAATACATGAGGGGATGTGGGGCGGTAATATGGACTGGGGGAATTAGCTGAATACATGAGGGGATGTAGGGCGGTAATATGGACTGGGGGAATTAGGAAATTAGCTGAATACATGGGGGATGTAGGGCAGTAATATGGACTGGGGGAATTAGGGAATTAACTGAATACATGGGGGATGTAGGGCAGTAATATGGACTAGGGGAATTAGGGAATTAGCTGAATACATGAAGGGATGTAGGGCGGTAAAATGGACTGGGGGAATTAGCTGAATACATGACGGGATGTAGGTCGGTAATATGGACTGGGGGAATTAGCTGAATACATGGGGGGATGTAGGGCAGTAATATGGACTGGGGGAATTAGGGAATTAGCTGAATACATGAGGGGATGTAGGGCGGTAAAATGGACTGGGGGAATTAGCTGAATACATGACGGGATGTAGGGCGATAATATGGACTGGGGGAATTAGCTGAATACATGGGGGGATGTAGGGCGGTAATATGGACTGGGGGAATTAGGGAATGAGCTGGATACATGGGGGGATGTAGTGCAGTAATATGGACTGGGGGAATTAGCTGAATACATGACGGGATGTAGGGCGGTAATATGGACTGGGGGAATTAGCTGAATACATGAGGGGATGTGGGGCGGTAATATGGACTGGGGGAATTAGGGAATTAGCTGAATACATGGGGGATGTAGGGCAGTAATATGGATGGGGGAATTAGGGAATTAGCTGAATACATGGGGGGATGTAGGGCAGTAATATGGACTGGGGGAATTAGGGAATTAGCTGAATACATGGGGGATGTAGGGCAGTAATATGGATGGGGGAATTAGGGAATTAGCTGAATACATGGGGGGATGTAGGGCAGTAATATGGACTGGGGGAATTAGAGAATTAGCTGAAGACACGAGGAGACATGAACTGGGGGTACACTTGCAAAGAATTAGCTGGGTTCAGGTCTGGGGAGGTATATATGCCTCGCCATAACGCTGATCAGGTGTGCAAGGAGAGAAAGTAAAGATAGCCAGAGGGAACGGGAAACAGAGAGGGTTATTATGCGGGGGAAGAGAGCTCGGGGGCATAAAGAGAAACTGTAAACAGTAGGAGATGCTTGAAGGACAGGAGAAGAGACTGGATAAAGACATAGGCCCCAAATTAAATGTGCTATGATGTTGTCTTCCCTGTGCTGGAGAAAAGCAATCCGCTCCACTCACAATATATATAAAAATAAGGTGGGGGGAGGGATGCTGCCTTAACCCCTGCAGTGCTGTGCCTGAGGGTAAAACCCCTCCGTGACCACAGAACCCGCGGTCCTAACGGTCACGCGATTGCTTCCATTGAACGCCCCCTAGAAAACGTGCAACGTACTGTGTAACATTATATTGGCCCCCCAAGGGCGGAATGGGACACTTAGCCGTGTGCCCATAACGCCACCGGCACTCCGCCGCCAGAACAACTCACCTCCTGTCACCTCGCCGCCGGTCACCTCGCAGCCGCAGATCTCCCCAGCCACAGAGCACATCTCCCCCGCCGCTGCCATTTTGCCGGCACTTGCGAGCGCGCCCAGCCAGAACACATTTTTCAATTTTCCGTGAATTGAAAAAAATAAAAATGTCTCCTGGTTTAGCGCACGCATGGGCGCGCTCACAAACGCCGACACAGCGGCGGTGGAGGCTGGAGATATCTGCGGCTATGCGCTGCGGGTGGCGGCGAGGTGACCGGCGGCGAGGCGACCGGAGGCAAGTTGTCCCGGCGGCAGAGGCGATTTGGTCTCAGCCAAACGTCCTAGACAGCCCCCAGGGAGCCACCGTTCATGACATACATCTACAGGGCATTAAATAAGCGGGGTTAAAATCCTCTCCGGCACAGGGAAGACTGAAGCATACACAGCATACTGAATAAAGTTCTTAGGGTCAAAAAACATTGAAAGAACTACTGAGACAGTGAATACTTTAGTTAGATAAATATACAATTTCACACCCTAACGCTGAGATCTTTCAGTTATTAATTGATTTGATACCCACATGGATTAGCATTCTGACCCACTGCTGCTCTTACAGTCTGTAATTGTAGCATCTGTGCATGAGGCTTTCTATTAGCAATGGGATCGGAGTTCAGAGTGTCACGGTGCTAAGGTGCACACTAGGGGTGGCCAACTCTCGTCCTCAAGAGCTACCAACAGGTCAGGTTTTCAGGATATCTCTGCTTCAGCACAGGTGGCTCAATCAGTCACTGCTTCAGCACAGGTCGCTCAGAGGCTGGTCTTTGACTGAGCCACTTTGCTGAAGCAGGGCTATCATGAAAACCTGACCTGTTGATAGCTCCTGAGGACTACAGTTGGATACCTTTGGTGTACAGAGTATCACTACTTTTCAAAATGTAGAAACCCATAGGACCACTGCTTGTTCTCTTTACAAAGTTACAGCACATTGCCCCTCTCCCTTATTATTTTTAGAAATGAAAAATTGGGGATTTGTCGTTCTAAAAAACGAGGTCCTTCTCCCCAGTGTAGCACGTTTAGAATGGCTTGAAATCAGACACAGTACCACTACCTTCTGTGCCGGGACAGGCTCCAAACATCAAGCCTTTAACAGGACAGGCTACGAACATCAAGCCTTTAACAGGACAGGCTCCGAACATCAAGCCTTTAACAGGGACAGGCTCAGAACATCAAGCCTTTAACAGGGACAGGCTCAGAACATCAAGCCTTTAACAGGACAGGCGCCAAACATCAAGCCTTTAACAGGGACAGGCTCCAAACATCAAGCCTTTAACAGGGACAGGCTCAGAACATCAAGCCTTTAACAGGGACAGGCTCCAAACATCAAGCCTTTAACAGGGACAGGCTCAGAACATCAAGCCTTTAACAGGACAGACTCCAAACATCAAGCCTTTAACAGGGACAGGCTCAGAACATCAAGCCTTTAACAGGGACAGGCTCAGAAAATCAAGCCTTTAACAGGACAGGCTCAGAACATCAAGCCTTTAACAGGACAGGCTCTGAACATCAAACCTTTAACAAGGACAGGCTCTGAACATCAAGCCTTTAACAGGACAGGCTCCAAACATCAAGCCTTTAACAGGGACAGGTTCTGAACATCAAGCCTTTAACAGGGACAGGCTCTGAACATCAAGCCTTTAACAGGGACAGGCTCTGAACATCAAGCCTTTAACAGGACAGGCTCCAAACATCAAGCCTTTAACAGGACAGGCTCCAAACATCAAGCCTTTAACAGGTACGCAAGAGGCTTCCCTTGTGTGACTCTCCACAAGCGAAACTGTTAAAGCCAGACAGGAGATGCTTTTTGCATTTTGATTATCCGTTTAATCACGCGCTCATTAAACACTTGATTTAAAAGTGTTATATATACACTAATTAAAGACACATTTTTACGACGCCAGCAAAATTGGTATCAAGTCGAGGAATTCTTAAATAGTTCAGACTTCTTAAACCACCCAATCTGTTTTCTAAAAGAAATTATTCTTTCATTTGTTGATTGTTTGATTTCATTTGTTGAATCGTTCATTTTTTTAAATTCAGATAATGTACCAGGAATGGTGCTTTGCGATAAATTTTACCTGTGGCCGGGGGGTGTTTTGGGGGAAATTAATTCATTGACACACAACACCTACATACTAAAAGCATATTTAAAAGAAGATTGTATGTGAAAATGTTCATGCTAAAAAGTGGTACAACTCTTCATAGAAACGGTATGTTGTATATATGACGGTCTTTATGTGCCTGCCATATATATGACAGTCTTTATGTGCCTGCATATATATGACGGTCTTTACAGTATGTGCCTGAATATGACGCATAGTTCGTTATTTCAAATACATTTTGATGCATTGCATGTTAAATACCAGATTGATTCAATGTAATTAACCTATCTATATCTATTTAATCAAAAATCTTGTTTGAGAGTGTCTGGAGACCATTTGCTTGGTCCGTCGGTCCGCCTGCCCTCCCACGGCTCTCATTGGCCGGTGTGTCCCGCCCCCCCCATGGCTCTCATTGGCCTCCAGAACACGCTCTCTCCTGCTATCTCCTCCCACAGGCCGCTCTCTTCCACGGCTCTCACCCTCTCCGACTCTCACCCTTCCCTGGCGCTCCCCCCCCCCCCTCTTCCACACAGAGCACGCTCTCTGCGGCTCTCCCCTCACATAGGCCGCTCCCCCAGCTCCCCATCCCCGAGAGCGCTCCTCCGCCTCTCCCGTGCAAGACACAGCCCCTCCTCACCGGAGCGTCTCAGCCTCGCCTGACCACTCTCTTCTTCTCCCTCTCCCTCCTGTCTCCTGCTGAGTCCCCCTGCCCCCCTGGTATGAACCCCACCCTCGCACCACCGCCCTGCCACTCTCTTCTCCCTCTCCCTCCTGTTCTGTCTCCCGCTGAGTCCCCCTGCCCCCGGGTATCACCCCCACCGGATATTGCCCCCCCCTGCCCCCGGGTGTCACTCCCACTGCCCCCTGTGTCGGCCCCCCCTCCCTTTCCCTGGTCCCCCCCCCTCCCTTTCCCTGGTCCCCCCCCCCTCCCTTTCCCTGGTCCCCCCCCCCTCCCTTTCCCTGGTCCCCCCCCCCCTCCCTTTCCCTGGTCCCCCCCCCCTCCCTTTCCCTGGTCCCCCCCCCCTCCCTTTCCCTGGTCCCCCCCCCTCCCTTTCCCTGGTCCCCCCTCCCTTTCCCTGGTCCCCCCTGTCACCTGCGTGTTCCGAGCCGTCCAGCGGCCTGGCGGTGCATGCACGCACGGCTGCTCACGCTCCTCGGGTGGCTCACTGTCCTCCCGACGCCGGCTGCACCGGCTCCCGGACGGAGGGGAAGCGCGGCGCGCCGCGGCCTTCCTGCGCCAACTCCAGGCTCCTCCCCCTCTCTCCCAACGAGGAACTGAGGCGAAGCATGGCGCGGGCCTCCTGCCCCAGCCTGCCACTGTCACCCAGTCAAAGTCAACCAACCACCCACCCACCCTGTCACTCACCCACCCTGTCACTCACCCACCCACCCTGTCACTCACTCACCCTGTCACTCACCCACCCACCTACCCTGTCACCCACCTTGTCACTCACCCACCCACCCTGTCACTCACCCACCCACCCTGTCACTCACCCTGTCACTCACTAACCCACCCACCCTGTCACTCACCCACCCACCCTGTCACTCACCCACCCACCCTGTCACTCACCCACCCACCCTGTCACTCACTCACCCACCCACCATTTCACTCACTCAGTGTCACTCACCCACCCACACACCCTGTCACTCGATGTCACCCACCCACCCACCCTGTCACTCACCCACCCTGTCACTCAACTCTCACTCACCCACCCACTCTGTCACTCACCCACCCACCCACCCTGTCACTCACTCATGTCACTCACCCACCCACCCTGTCACTCAATGTCACTCACTCACCCACCCACCCTGTCACTCACCCACCCACCCACCCTGTCACTCACCCACCCACCCACCCTGTCACTCACCCACCCACCCACCCACTCACCCTGTCACTCAATGTCACCCACCCACCCACCTTGTCACTCAGTGTCACTCACCCACCCACCCACCCTGTCACTCACCCACCCACCCTGTCACTCACCCACCCACCCTGTCACTCACTCACCCAAACCCACCATGTCACTCACCCACCCACCCTGTCACTCACCCACCCACCCTGTCACTCACCCACCCACCCTGTCACTCACCAACCCACCCTGTCACTCACCCACCCACCCACCCTGTCACTCAGTCACTCACCCACCCTGTCACTCACTCACCCACCCACCTTGTCACTCAGTGTCACTCACCCAAAGTCACCCACCCAGCCACCCACCCTGTCACTCACCCACCTACCCTGTCACTCACTCACCCAAACCCACCCTGTCACTCAACCCAGTCACCCACCCACCCTGTCACTCACCCACCCACCCTGTCACTCAATGTCACTCAGTCAACCACCCACCCACCCTGTCACTCACTCACCACCCACCTTGTCACTCAGTGTCACTCACCCAACCCTGTCACTCACCCACCCACCCACCCTGTCACTCACCACCCACCCTGTCACTCACTCACCCAAACCCACCCTGTAACTCAACTCAGTCACCCACTCAGTCACCCACCTACTCACTCAGTCAAAGTCAGTCACCCAAACTCAGTCACCCAAACTCACCTAGTCACCCACCCACCCAGTTACCCACCCACTCGCCCAGTCACCCACCCACCCAGTCACCCACTCACCCACCCACAAAGTCACCCACCCACACAGTCACCCACCCACACTGTCAAGTGTCACCCACCCACCCAGTCACCCACCCACCCAGTCACCCACCCACCCAGTCAACTCAGTCACCCACTCAATCAACTCAGTCACCCACCCACCCACTCAACCACCCACTCAATCAACTCAGTCACCCACCTAGCTATCAAGGGGGGGGGAAGCCCAACCCTGTCGCCCGCCCCCCAAAATTACATCCCGGGCAACGCCGGGTATATCAGCTAGTACAATATAAGCAGTAAATACGAAGATAGCCAGACTCAACATCAGTTAGGAATAAGAGTTTATAAACCTGAAATACGTCATACGAGGTTTTCCTACACCGACATCCCATCACGCACTCTTACACTCTCCAAACCCCTTCTCTATAAGGCCTCGGCCAAGCTTCCCGCTGGCGTGCTGAAGCGCTGAGGCTCAGGGAAAGCGGGTGCTTTCCCTGGCCTTGCGGGTGCTTTCCCTGCACGCCGTCAGGGGCCGGGCCGGGGGTGGGCCAGTGACGTCACGGAGCTGGTTCGCCCTCATTGGGCGAACCGCTCACGTGACCGGCCCTGCGCGCCGTCAAGCGGGGAAATTTTAAATTCTGGTAAGACCTACGCTTCTTCGCGCTTGCGGAAGCGTAGGCGAGCCCCTACTAAAGCCACTCTAATTGCGGCTGCAGGGGCTCAGTTCTGAGCGGGAGCGCGCCTCAGCGCGCCTACGCCAGCAAGCAGGTAACATGGCCGAGGCCTAACAGGGGTACGCAAACTATTAGCGTTGCCCCCCCCCTGCCTTCTCCCCCCTGTGCTCGCGCCCCGCTCACCTCTTGTGCCGGCGTCAAATGACGCCGCGGGGTCACGTGACGTCACGCGACCCCGCGGCGTCATTTGACGCCACGTTGCTATGGCGATGCGTCACAGCAGCCTTCTTAATTAAGGCAAGTTGAGTTGCAGAGGCCTCCCCCGACCCCTTGGCATTTAACTTGAATCCCTTGGGGAAGAGTGCGGGGCCTCTGCAACCGCCCGTGCCTCCCCCGTTTGCGCACCGCTGCTCTATAAGACCACTGTACTCATTGGGTTACCCTATCACCTCACATGTCGTACATGCATGACCATCATGCACCATTGTATGAATATCTTTATTTATATAGTGCCCACAGTGTACTCAGCGCTTTACAAAAGAGACAATAGAGTACAGGTAATTATAATACAATAAGTGCAACAATCAACATCAGACAATAGGAAATCCCTGCCCCGGAGATCTTACAATCAAAGGCCAGGTCCATCGTACTGTAGACCGTGCGGAGGCGTCCGCACGGGGCGCGATCACATTGCCTAAAGGCGGGCGCAAGCAGGAGGGGGTGCGCATTGTGCAAGATTCTTGGCGTGACAGGCAGGCAACGTGAGCGGTTTGCCCAATGAGGGCGAACCAGCTCCGGGACGCCCCTAGGCACACCCATAGGCACGCCTCCCACAGCACATCCACCATGGATGCAAAACGCACCCGCTTCACGCGGGTGACGTCACAGCCTTGGCCTAAAGAGTATGTTGAGAGACTTACAGAGACAGCAGGTGAGGGAATACTTGTAGTAGATGGCAGTGCTTGATCTCAATGGTTGGTAGGAGCGGGTGTTTGTGTGGCAGTAGCTAGGAGTCCAGGCTACTGAAATGCTTCATTAAGAGGTGAGTTTTAAGGTTTGACTTAAAGGTGGGGAGAGAAGGTACTTGGTGTATATATTGGGTGTGAGGGAGGTCCACAGGTATGGGGCAGTGCGGGAAAAGGTTTAAGGCGAGGGAGAGAGAGCAGTAGAGGTGAAAGGGATGGAAAGGGTAGAAGGCAGGAGACAAGCAGGGGTATAACGAGAGATCAAAGCTGATACTGTATGTAGGGAGGAGCGGAGGAGTGGAGAGCATTGAAGGTAAGGAGGAGAACTTTGTGGGTTTATCTGAAACTTGATGGGACTTAAGGAGGAGATGAGCGGAGACTGTTTTGGGAGAAAGTGAAATTATTCTAGCAGCAGAATGTTGCATAGTTGCAAAGGAGATAGTTGTGAGGCAGGGAGGCCTGTTAGCTGTAGGTTACAATAATCCAGACAGGAAAGGATAAGGGGCATGCAGTTGAGTTTTAGCAGTAAATCGACAGAGGAAAGGGCGAATCGTGGCAATGTTACAGAGGAAGAAGCATCAAATGATAGCCATGCTATGAATGTGAGTAGAGAAGGAAAGGGGGGCATTCAATTCCACTCCTTGGCAATGTGCTTTGGCGACAGGATAGATGGTAGAAATGTTTACTATGATGGAAAAAGGGGACACTAGGCCAAGTTTAGGAGGAAATAGAAAGATGAGGATCTATAATGTATACAGCATATAATCGCCTACCAGGACATTCTCAGTAATAGATAATTACAGCACAGAAAAAGGATACAAAACAAGAGCTAATCTGCAACCATGGAAATAACCTGGATGAGCTATGTTTCCAGGAACGCTAGAATCCATCTTCCTCCGTGTTTTGCTCTATCCTACATGCAGCTCGACCAGAAAATATGTTTTGCGGCTCAGAGGAAGGTGAGCTAGTGTCAAACTCACAGGTGTTAGCAGGCCTTACCACCACCATTTAAACTTCTAATATTATAACATATTTGTGACAGGGTAAATAAAAGCCACCAGCTATATGCCTGGCAGACCTATGTCTAGTCTGCAGTGCAGCAGTGACTAGGTTAACTTCAGCTGGGAACCTCAGGACCATTAGTTGGATCCCAGCTGCCTAATCAAGGTGTGTTAAAACCCCAGGCTGTAGACACATGGGGCTGGCTGTTGAGGAGAGAGGAGTAAGCTACTGAAGAGATTACCCTTACAAGGTCTGTTAGCAAAGTACATGAATTATGCCACCGAGGCTCAGAAAGTTTCAGCAGATAGAGCAACCCGTCGGCGCAACAAGCCAATCCAAAGAGCCTGAGGAAGCCAGAACCTGGCGAAACGCGTTGCTCTATCTGCTGAAACTATCTGTTTAAAGATTTCTTCCCCATACTGAATAGTAAGATGTCTGTTTTCCCCTGTCCAGTTATTTTCCTGTTTCCGGTTTAAAAAAAAACTAAAGTTTATTTTTATTTATTAATTTTATTTATAAAAATGTTTTACCAGGAAGTAATACGTTGAGAATTACCTCTCGTTTTCAAGTATGTCCTGGGCATAGAGCTAAAACAAATAATACATGGTTACAAATACAGTTACATAAATGAATAGGGTACACATTACAGTATATACAAGACATTGCATGCACCGTTAAAGAAAATATATATTATAGGCGTATGTAACAGTTGCAGACCAGATTAAAATGTGAGAGTGTATTTTATTCCTAAAAAATGAGTCCAAAATAAATAGATGTAGAGAGCCTCGTTTGTGAATAGGCAGAATTGGTCAGTGCAGCCGTACCTAGTAATCTCACCTCGCTTCTGGCTCTGATACCTGCATGTGATAGCGGCCTCTCTCTGAGCCAGGCCTGCTGTGTATCCGCCAGGAACATCTCCCCAGATCCCTGTTTAGTCTCATGACGTGCAGTATCCTTATCTTCCTCTTCTGTAAAACAAAGGCATGTTTAATGATGATCCCTTGTTAATGTTTATGGAGGTAAAGTGCAAACGCAGAGCTTTTATATGGCTTTCCAGCACTAATGGAATGCTGTGTTTTTTAATTCACTGCGAGCTTAACCTCTTTATTGCCAGAGTGACCAGCATGCATTGCTAAGCACTAGAGTACAAAGTCACCCCGTGCTGGAAGGGATTTCCAGTGAGTCCCACTGATTTGAATTCAGTCTTACTGATTTTTAGCATCTCATAGACCTCAATGAAGTCACATTGATAGTAATCAGCACATTAAAATGCTGTATATTGGCCCAGAACATCAGAACCCCCAAATCTTAATGATATTGGTTGGGGGGGGAAGGGGGGGAGAGGAGAGAGCCATGTCCTGCAGAATATTGGAGTCCGGCTCATGTTCAGGCCCCTTCCTCTGCCAGTCTCACCCTTGCGTGCTCCTTGCGAGTCCACTGTGCCGCTGAGCGTGCGGTGCTTGGCGAGGTTGCTTCTGGCTATTTCAATTTTTATGTCCCTGCTCACGCAGAGCGCGAGCGCTCGTGCGCAGGCACAGACGCTCACCCACGCTTGGCGCTTGCGTAAACAAAAAAATCTGACTTTGAACCGCGCTCAGCTTGCCGGCAACGCCCCCCCCCCCCCCCCGCGCGCGCTTGCGAAATAGCGCGGACACCCGTCGCTCATGCTTGGAGAGTTGGTGACGTCACCGCTCTCCAGAGGGAATTTCAGGTTGTAGCAGGCGCTGCCAATTAACTCTAGGTCAACAATCTGATAACGATGCAGGTCGGTCTTTCACTATTATACCGAAGCTACAGAGACCAGCAAACATGGACATAAAATCAGGACGGGCTCATCCTTATAACACTTCACTTACAGCTACTTGGCAGATGTACATTGCAGTGCAATTTTAGATGGTGTTTCTGCTAATGTGAGTATCCAGTTTTGGGCTCTGCCTTGATTCCAACGTGTAGCTTTATTGCACTGTAGGTTGTGATAGATTTTAGCAAGCAGACCACCATTAGGGTTGTTCATAGACGAAATTATAGTGTACGGAGATGTTGAAACCACTTAGGTGTCTGCTTCAAGAGTACTGAAGAACACGTAGGGTATAATTTACTAAATATACTCATCCATACCACACCTCCCTGCACTAAGTAAATATGCCTCGCTCAAGTGACCTGTCTGTAAGGTGTCTATAGAATAGCACCTCTTAGGAATATGGGCCCTACTCAGGAAATCTGGATTTATGGGAGAGCACGACTAGACTATTCCTTCTTCCATCACCCCTGACATACTAATATTGGATTTTTTAACCTTGTATAATGTTGTGTATACTGGCGATGTAATATAAAAATAAGCAAAGGAAGAAAATTAATTCGGCAGTCCCCCTGCTGGGGTTCCACCCAGAAGCCAAGTTTTCAGAGAGCCGATGTGCCAAAAACAACCCAATTTGCTATTTCATGCTGAATAAGCCTTAGCAAAAGCTCATTTAAGGATTGCATGCATGTGTTTGCCTTATTTAAATGGCTTATTGCTGGTCATTCTTAAGTATGGGCCAATTTGGAATCTGATCTGGATTTTTTTTCCCCCTCCACATCCCCTGTTTGAAAGCCGGTGTGATTCTGGCTCTGATTGGGCTGAAAGGATTTCTTTAATCAGACCAAAACCACATTGGTTTACATTCCAACTGCTCTTAGTAAACAAAGGGTAACAGAAACACAGAGAAAGCTATGGCCCATAGGGACATTCCCTGCACATGTACTGTGACAGGGCTGGTGTTAGGACATAGAGAAACAAAGCCAGCCGCAGCACCCCCCAAAGGCTTCCGCGGTGGTCCCGAAAAGTGCTGGCCAGAGAGGAATGAAAAGTAGTATGTTGGATTGCAACAGATCTCAAAGCAGTTAAACTAAATGTACCGATAACGGGTACTTACCATGTTATGCACCTATGAAAAACCTTCTGCAGCTATTGTACTTGTTTACACCCATGTGTGGAAGCATAGGAAACCGTCTCCTTTGGCCATTGGTTGAAACCTGGAGCTTTTGGCTAATTAGAGCAGCTGAGGCTTTGATGTATTGATCTTTAGCAGTGCAGAGTAAATAAGTACTGCAGTATTAGGTGGTACCTTTTTTAATTTGGACTAACAATTGATATTATAAGACACGCTTTTGAGTTCTCTGAAAAGATAAGGTTGTGATCTTACCGCACCCCGTAAATCTTTAATTGCAATTTAAATGTTCTTTTATGTGTGTGACGAGTCGGCATTAAAAGGTGGACGGGATCTCTCTTCTGTCACGTAATCAGAGTAGAAGGAGAAAGCCTTCTGTTGCTGCACTGTTCTTAGGAAGTCTTTTAACAAGACATTGTTGAATAACAAGACATTGTTGAATTATTTGCAGATTAGTAATACGCAACGTTTCGGGAATCGCCCTTCCGCAGGTAAATATTGCACCTGAGGAAGGGTGATTCCCAAAATGTTGTGTGTTACATAGTTACACAGTAGATGAGGTTGAAAAAAGACATACGTCCATCAAGTTCAACCTATGCTAAATTTACACGACCGACACTTTATCCTATATTCGTACATACAGTATAGTGATCCAGAGGAAGGCAAACGAAAATCCCCAGTTAAATATCGTCTAATCATCTCATAAAATGAACAAATAAATTCCTTCCTGACTCCAAAATCAGATTACTCCCTGGATCAACATCCTTCCCATGTTTACGTATTTGGTATATCCCTGTATTCCTTTCCTTTCTACAAAGGTGCCCAACCTTTTTTTTTTTTTAACGTATCTATATAACATTTGAATATATTACTAATCTGCAAATAAAACTACAAATTATTCAGCAATGTCTTGTAAAGAGAACCCCCCTAAGAACAGTGCGGCAACCGCACACTTTCTCCGTCTAAAGCCAGCGATACTGATTTACAGAGATTCCCGGAGTTTAACACAGATGTAAAAAGAGAAACAAGATAGCCATCTAAGGCAGATGATATAGGAAGTGAATGGCAGAGAGAACGGTAAACAAACAGACAGGGCGATAAATAGATGAAAGGGACAGCGAGAAATAGGGCCGCCCATCCATAATGAGACCCCGTTGAAGACTATGAGGCGGCTGATGGTAAAACTGACTCCAAATCAGTAAGACTCACAGGAAATCAGTGAAGGTTGAAATATCTAAACATGGGCCATGGTGGCGTTTCCCTTACAGAATGACAATCGGGTGCAGTCCCATGCAGCTGGCCAAAAAAAAACAACCTGTTAACAATCTTATTGGCTTCCACAAACTAATCTAACTGTGCTAAGATCAAAGATTTGGCTGCTTTTGTTTCTTTGACGATCAATTACAAACTGCATTTCTTAATGGGTCTCTCTCTATATAGGAGAGTGTTTGTCATCGCAGTGACCAGACTTTCTCTGGTGTTCTAGTAGCTGCAGTATTGTGTATGTCAAGTCACGCGGTTTGACAAGGCAGTTGTGGGAAAAAATGTCTCATCTCGCCATATTTTTTGCTTCTAAAATATCACGTTCCAAGCAAATAAACACACAGTACAAATCACGCGGTGTTTACGTAGGTTTTTTTTTTAATTTTAAACAGAACTAACATAACATACATGGGGAGATCACTTATCCCAGTCACATTAAACAAAAAGAACTGGGCATTTCACAATTAAGGGGGGTGAGGGGCTCTTTTTGATATGTGTGTGTGTGTGTATATGTATGTATGTATGTATATATATATGTATATATATACATATATACATATATACACAGTTAGGTCCGGAAATAATTGGACACTGATACAGGTTTTGTTATTTCGGCTGTTTACCAAAATTAATTCATGTTACAGTTAAATAATGAATATGTGCTTAAGTGCAGTCTATCGGCTTTAATTTGAGGGTATTCACATCCAAATTGGAGGAAGGGTTTAGGAATTACATCTCTTTAATATGTAGCCCCCTCTTTTTCAAGGGACCAAAAGTAATTGGACAATTGACTCAAAAGCTGTTTCATGGACAGGTGTGGGCTATTCCTTCGTTATTTCATCATCAATTAAGCAGGTAAAAGGTCTGGAGTTGATTCCAGGTGTGGCATTGGCATTTGGAAGCTGTTGCTGTTAACCCACAACATGCGGTCAAAGGAGCTCTCAATGCAAGTGAAACAGGGCATCCTTAGTCTTAAAAAAAAAAATCCATCAGAGAGATAGCAGGAACATTGGGAGTGGCCAAATCAACAGTTTGGTACATTCTGAGAAGAAAAGAACACACTGGTGAGCTCTGCAACAGAAAAAGGCCTAGACGTCCACGAAAGACAACAGTGGTAGATGATCGTAGGATCCTTTCCATGGTAAAGAAAAATCCCTTCACAACATCCAGCCAAGTGAAGAACACTCTCCAGGAGGTAGGCATATCATTATCCAAGTCTACCATAAAGAGAAGACTTCACGAGAGCAAATACAGAGGGTTCACCACAAGGTGCAAACCATTCATAAGCCTCAAGAATAGAAAGGCCAGATAAGACTTTGCCAAACAATATATAAAAAAAGCCAGCCAAGTTCTGGAACAGCATTCTTTGGACAGATGAAACTAAGATCAACCTGTACCAGAATGATGGGGGAAAAAAACGGCTCATGATCCGAAGCATACCACATCATCTGTAAAACACGGTGGAGGCAGTGTGATGGCATGGGCAGGCATGGCTTCCAATGGCACTGGGTCACTAGTGTTTATTGATGATGTGACAGAAGACAGAAGCAGTCGGATGAATTCTGAAGTGTATAGGGATATATTGTCTGCTCAGATTCAGCCAAATTTAGCGAAGTTGATTGGACAGTGACCCAAAACATACTGCGAAAGCAACCCAGAAGTTTAAGGCAAAGAAGTGGAATATTCTGCAATGGCCGAGTCAATCACCTGATCTCAACACGATCGAGCATGCATTTCACTTGCTGAAGACAAAACTTAAGGCAGAAAAACCCATGAACAAACAACAACTGAAGACAGCTGCAGTAAAGGCCTGGCAAAGCATCACAAAGGAGGAAACCCTGCGTTTGGTGATGTCCATGCGTTCCAGTCTTCAAGCAGTCATTGCTTGCAAAGGATTCTCGACAAAGTATTAAAAATGAACATTTTATTTATGATTGTGTTAATCTGTCCAATTACATTTGAGCCCCTGAAATAAGGGGACAGCGTATGAAAATGGTTGCAATTCCTAAACGTTTCATACGATATTTTTGTTCAAGCCCTTCAATTAAAGCTGAAAGTCTGCACTTCTATTGCATCTTGGTTGTTTCATTTTAAATCCATTGTGGGGCGTACAGAGTCAAAATTATGAAAATTGTGTCAGTGTCCAATTATTTCCGGACCTAACTGTATATGTATGTAACAGTGTTTTCCCCACCCTCCGGGAGATCTGGCCATCTGCCGATGGTAGTGGGGACACAGGACTAGGCTTCTGGGGTTCATACCCTACATAGCTTTAGCAGTGCAGCGCCTCCATCTGCCGTAGGCTCCAGGGAACTGAAGATGATCCCACAGTAGAACCGATTACCTCTCCCCCAGTAAGATCCCACACCAGGCCGGAGGTATAATAACAGGAACAGTTTGTTGTCTCACTCTGTGCAGCACAGTACACAGCAGGGTTCTGCCCAATGCAGCAACTGTCAGCTACTCCCTGAAGGATTGTCCCTGGACCTTCACTACAGGCCAAGGGAACCCGCAGCAGTCCCAGCTCTTCCCTGCCCCTCTAGCAGCGACATAGGTATGGTTCACACTCACTCTCCCCCGGAAGCAAGAGGACAAGAGAAGGCCCAATATTCAGGCTCTTGGCTGTGTGACTTGCCTCTCTCAAGGGGGTAGAGACATTACTAAATTTGGGTCGGCACTGTCCTTAAGTACAGCCAGTAGAAGGATACCAGGTCTGTCTCATGATTGGACATGCTCAGGCCTGATGTCACCGCCTCCCACTGTCACTCAAGTGCAGCACCAAGGAGGGGGGAAACCCCATGCTGACTACTGGCAGGCCTGCTCTTACCAGGGCTTTCTGCCAGGAGAGGGGCAGATTAGTAGCCCTTGTCTATCCACTGCTGGTTGCAGCCTCTCTTCTCCACGTTTCTCCAACACATCTTCTGATTTCATCCTCTTACTTTTGGTCGTCGTCTTGATCTTTTAATCTCACTTCGATTACAGTCGAGTACCATCTTTTTCCAACGATGGTAATTTCTTCTTGCGATATATTCGGCCCACTGCCCTTTTAATTTCTTCCCCTTGTGATAATGTCACAGAGTTTTGTTTGGTTTCCCACCCGTTAATTCTTTTTCTTTTTCCTGTCTTTTCGGGTAATACCCAGCATGCATCTAACCATATCTCTTTGCGTTGTCTGAAGCTTCTGAACTATCTTCGCATCTAGGGTCCAAGTTTCACATCCATACGTCAGCACGTATTGCAGAATTCACTGGTCAAACTTTCGGTTCCCTTGAAATATTGTCTTGTTTCTTCCAAATACGCTCCATCCCATCTTCATTCTCCTTTTGATTTCATTCAAAAGGTTTCCATCCATTGTTATTTGCCCGCCAACGTAGACATAGTCTTTAACTTCTTCTAGTTCAATTCCATTGATTTCAATCATTACAGACTTGAGATATTTGTTGAACATCACTTTGGTCTTACTGAGATTCATACAGATATATTCTTACTTGATTTGGAAAGCTCTGCAATTGGTTGCTGGAGGTCTTCTGGACTTGTGGCAAAAATAACAATGTCAGCTGCAAATATATATACCCATATACAGGTACGTATACTTTTCTTTTCGACAGGATGGGAACAGGGGGCACTATTTCCAGCCTCATGAACCCTCTGGGTCCCGGGATACCTACCAGTCAAGGTACCAGTATCACTTCCTGCTTTCTCTCTGGGATGTAAATAGCCATCCAATAGGAAGTGGCAATGCCCCGCGTCACACAGGAGATTTAAGCTGCCGTTTTATTTGGAGGTACCTTTACCACTACGCATCTCTGGAATCAGGAGCTGAAAATAGCACCGTTTAGCATTTGGGACCTACTTGGTTTCCATCTAGTAAGAAAAAAGTTGGAGGGGGAGGTTAAAAAAAGCTAGCAGTTAGGATTGCTGCTTTAAGATTCCCCCTGAACTGAACCCCTCTCCGCTGAACAACTTTTCACCTTCCAATCTCTCGCCTGGAGATCGCTTTTGCTCTGCTATTTTTATTTCCCGGCTCTTTTTTTTTTTATAGGCAAAGTGATGTTGCTTTAACAGCTTGGAAGGTCACTAATTGCACTGAACTGTTCCACTTGTGACTGAAGTGGATGGTGCATAAAGGGGAGAGTGAGATTAAAGGGAACCGTTTTATAGTGTAAACTCGAGTTACAGGGTGGGGAGGGGCAGGGGTTTGGGGATAAGACACCGGGTTGTCAAAAGTACCGCACCCTGTAACCAGTGGTTGAATTAGCCTAAAACATTTTTTAGTACTACAGTGCCGGATCATCTAAAAAGTCTACATTTATTAAACATTGCGGGGAAGCGTTTTTATTTATACTATAGAAAGATTTAAAGATTTTTCATGGAGCAGAAAGAGAGAGAGTATTTCTACATTTTTTATTTTGAAAGAACATGGCTGTCTAAATGTATAAACATGTGAGTAATGGTACTTCTGGTATGTAAAGGAACAAATAGAAGCACTCTGTACGCTCTAATACAGTGGTCCCCAATCTTTTTTAAACTGTGGCCCCCAGAAGCCGTTGTTTTGCCTTTTGGGAACCCTGAGCCCTTGCAGAGGCGTCATTTAGGAAAGGCACAACAGCTTCAAACCAAATGATCATTTCTAACCAATTTCAATTCATATTCATACTGTGCATGCACTGTCTTGTATATAATGTATACCCTGTTCACTTATGTAACTGTATTTGTAACCATGTATCATTTGTCTTAACTCTGTGCCCAGGACATACTTGAAAACGAGAGGAAACTCTCAATGTATTTCTTCCTGGTAAAATATTTTATAAATAAATAAATATTCTCATTTATTCTCATCCTCCATCGATTCCGTTTCAATGTGAAATATCCTGCTGACCTTTGCACTTTTATTACCAGCTAAACTAGCGCCCTGGATTTCAATGTTGTTACTGTGCATGGGGTTGGCAGGCCAAGATGGCAAAGTTACTTATTGTTAAAAAAAACAGCGATTCTTCCACCCCCGCTCCTATTCTCCCCCCCACCAAAAACTGAAATAGCGCCCCTGCTTGACCATTGCGGGTGGCTACACCTGTACTAAAAAATTTGTACTTATGCTGCATTTGAGTCTTACAAGTTAACATAAGTTAAAGGTGCAATTCCTGGTAGCTGATCTAGCAAAAAATTGTCAAGAATTTACCAATCTAATTATCTTCCTTAAACAAATGTAACCATGGTTTAAACAAAGATGCGGCTACTTTTGTTTCTTTGGACGTTAGCCACAATTTATTTTTCTTTGGGGCCACCGAGTGGATAAGTGTTTGTCTATCACGTCACCAGACTGCGGCGGGCACTACACACCGGAGGGTTAACGCGGCGGGGGGTGGAGGCTTTTTCGGAAGCATGGACCACCCCTCAGCGTGATCGCGGCAGACCCCGTCTATACAGCACCGCTGCCTTTTGCTTCTTGGCCTGCAACGCCGGGGACAGCGATTGTGACTACCTCGGTACATATACTTTCTATCTGTGCGCAGAAATATTTGACTAAAACCATTTGTGACACTTAAGGCGCACATTGAGAAACACAAGGTTAGTGCGTTGGCGCAGGCAAGCGCAACAACATTGGAGATTTCCGTGTGTCAATTTGACACCACAAATGCCATTTGCCACACTTCGTGCCTAGGCCCCGTTTTTCTTTAACGGTGTTCGCTCAGACATGTAAACGCTCTGATTTTCTGGCAGTGCCGCTGATTTGGAATCTCTTAGACATCAGTGGCGTCTCACTAATATAAATCACCGCTGTTCCATTAAAATGCCATTTTATTTGTAGGCCGGAACACCCCAAAATATCCTTGGATGTTGACATCTCTGCCAGCCCCTCCTCACGTTGCATTTTGCCTTGGCTAGCTGAAGCCAGCTTGCATATGAATTGACTTCGCTCCTCTGACAGGCCTTAAATCCCTCCCTGTCAAATCCCTGTCATTAAAGCCGAAGCAAAACGGGCAGAAAATTACCACAAATTATATCCATGTCAATTCGACGGCCTATTGTCAAGCCGTATTATTTGCTCAGCCAGCGAAAGTGTCCGCTGGATTGCAAGGCCTCATTATCTGAGCCTCGCTCTCTCCATTAAAGAAATGTTTTCAAATGTGTTGCGATAAAAGGCACTTGTGAGTTATGTCACCGCGTGTGTGTAAATGTGCGTGTGTAAATGTGTGCGTATGCAATTTCTTTTTTTTATACAGATGGCTTACAGGCTCTTAACAAAATCACATCTCCTCATTGCTGTGGAGGGTGGAGAGGTTAGTAAATGCAGCTGCTAGTAATGAATTTAAATTGAAATTACATGGAGATTTCACTCTTAAATGGATAAGATAATAAGAGGGATTTAAACACCGGAGTTTAAGTGGCCCATTTAGCTGTTTGGGATTCTGTTAAAGAGAAGGGAGAGGGGCAGGGAGAGGGGTAGAGGGAGAGGGACAAGGGTAGGGACGGGGAGAGAGATGTAGAGGGATGTGGAGAGGGATAGAGAGGAAGAGATAGACAGAACAGAGCGAGAGGAAGAGAAGGGAATGAAGACTCAGGGCGTTATTCACTAAACTGCGATAGTGCCGATTGAGGAACTATCAAACTTCACATAGAAGTCAATAGAAGTTTACGTGAGTTGGTGTCCTGATCAGAACTATCACCGTTTAATGAGAAACCTCTATAGGGACAGGAAGGAGAAATGGTGATAAGTGGGTGATGGAGGGAATGAGGGAGATAGAGAGATACAAAGACTAAGGGGATAAAGAGAGAGCACAGGGTGTAATTGAATGGGGTAGAGAGGAAGAGGAAGTAGGTAGAGGGGATAAAGAGATACACACATGGGATCCTGAGTACTAAGTGTTACAAATGGCTTTTTTGGGTGCAAAATTGGCACACACTATAATCTCATTTTTAATTGCGATTGTGAGCACCTACCTACTAACCTGAAATGTCTCCATCTGCTCCATCAGCGCACAGAAATAGACTGCGCTTGGCGTACAGATGTGTATGGGGTGTACTAAAAAAAAAAAAAGAGCGTTTCTGCAGGCCCAAAAGTGAGCAAAGCCCGACGCGTCATAAACCCTAAAAAGCATGTAAATAGTGCTAGTGCAGAAGTTGCTATATATCAACCAAAAGTTTATCTGACGTGGCGGATGTTCCATTATATAGGTAATATTAAAAAAAAAAATAATTTAAATAAAAATGAATTGCAGGATTTACTAATACCAGGTATCAATTAAAAAAATAAACATAATTCTGTAACGTAATGTGTCAAAATTCATTCCAAACAAGGAATGATGTGTCAGCTGTGTGAAGCATTCATTAGGCCTGGGACATAGTGCCCAAAACAGTGCGGAGGCGCTTTCCCTGGCCTTACACAGCGCGCCGTCCGTGGGCGTGTCGGGGGCGGGCCAGTGACGTCACGGAGCTGGTTCGTCCTCATTGGGCAAACCGCTCACGTGACCGGCCCTGCGCTCCGGCAAGCAGGAAAATCTCGAGACTCGGTGAGACACGCTTCCGCAAGCGTGCGTAAGCGTGCGCGAGCCCCTGCTAAAGCCGCTCTCATTGCGCCTGCAGGGGCTCAGTGCCGAGCAGAAGCATGGGTCAGCACGGGTCAGCACATAAGCGCTGACCATGTCCGAGGCCTTACATAAGATGCACATTTTGTGTAGGTGTGTACTATTTGTTTAGCACTAAAAGTGTGACGCAGAGTCTCTGAGATAGACAATGGTATGACTAGATCTGCCTCTCTACCCGAGAGAAAGCACACATGCGTGTGTTGCTGAAATTGTAAGCCTGTGCTTTTAGCTCCTTTGGATGCTGTGCCCCAGGCCATATTAAAGCGTATGTAAATATTGTTAGTAGGTATAAAATAGCAGAGTAACTAAAAAAAACTAATAGGGGCTTCCAAGCCCAAATGTATTTGTTTGTATGTCTTTATTTGTATAGCGCTATCCATGTACGGTACATAGCACTTTACAGCAGTAATAAATATGATAGGAGACACCCTCTACAACTCAATATGTCACTTTGTCCTACAATGTAACAATAACACTGCAAAATGCTCCAAGAACTAGATGAAATTACCTTCAAATACTTTCTGGGCAAGCTCCCAGCCTATCGGAACCAGCTCCTCACCCCTACCCCATGCAGCGCTTACAGTATCTCCTGAGATCTGACCCGAAAAGACTGTTCACGGCAACAAAGAATCCGTCCGCTCCTCCTTCTCTTACCGTGCACCTCCCAACTGGAACAATCTACCCGAGACTCTCAGAGCCGCCTCCAGTTACGTTCTTTGAAGACTTCAGCTGTCTCACATTTTAATCTTGTCTGTAACTGTTACATACGTCAATAGCATATATTATCTCTAACTGCCCATGAAATGTCTTTAAATATAATGTATAATCTCTGTTAAATGAATGTAACCATGTATCTGTCATCATAGCTCTGTGCCCAGGACATAATTAAAAACGAGAGGTAAATCTCAATGTGCTACTTCCTAGTAAATAGCAAACAGATGAACCAAGGCCCTTTGGATTTTTCAACAAATTTTAACTTTTTTGTGCCCTAAGTACACACAACGTTTTGGCCTCTCTGTTGACCCTTCTCAAGTGAAGTTGAAAAATCCAAAGGTCCCTGGCTCATCTTTTTGCTATTCATTGGATCCACTGGATGATTCACAGGTCCTCCCTTGGACTTGGAGCACCGGTAACTGTATCAGCTTTTTTCCCACATTTTTTCTGTTGTGCTGAATATATCTTGAATTTTCATTTACTTCCTAGTAAAACATTTTTTTTATAAATAAAAACATAAATAGGAGTAAGTGCTTCATACATAAAAGTAGACAGGAAAAGGAGTATGTATTGAGAAAGTAGAGGTGTGTGGCAGGTTGTGATTAGAGATGTGTGAACATTTTGAAAAAGTCATCAACATTTGCAAATATTTGCCCAAACATTGACAACTAATTTGCCGAGATTCTCAGAGCTCCGGTAAGGGCTATCGGAGATCGATCTAACATTAACATGCGTTGACTTGATTGACAGTAGACACATATTGATCTCCAATAAACCTTAGCAGAGCTTTATGAATTCCCCCCATTATTCCTTTGAAATTCACCAAAATGGCCATTACCCTCTTAAAATTATTTTTACATTTTGCTTACTGCAGAGAATTGCACCAGGTCACAAGAACCTTTAAATATGGCATTGCCGCATCATTTTGGCAAAAGTCACGGAATACGACACAAATTTTGCAGAAACCTGGCAGAAATGTGGTGTCTACGGTGACTTTCTGTGAACGTCAGAGCAAAATAACTATTCCCAGAACTCGTCAAAATTAAAAAATGGCTGAAAAATTGCGCCATCCGAACTGTACGAGATCTGAGCATCTCTAGTTGTGTTACCTTATTATTCACATAGAAACGAAAACTGTAGCTCTCCAAAATAGTGGTCAAGCGGTTAATATTTATTCATCCAACGGTTTGGTTAAACACAACAGGTCTTCTGTGTGAGACCGAAACGTTGGATGAAAAAACAATATTTATTACTTGACCACTATTTATAGATAATCTTTTCACTTCATTTCTATGAGATTTCACCATTGAGATTCTGCATTCGCAAGTATCTTTCATTTTTGGGCGCACGTATTTTCCTGTATATTTTGGACCTTATTATTCACAACATGTATGCAGGCTCTGGAGATCTCACAAGTCTGTTCTTCAGATATATTGAGGCCCAAGTTACCAGACGTTGCAGCTTTCCGTTATACAGTACCACTCATAAAACACAGAGGAGGAAAACAGATCCCAGCTCTATTACAAAAAAAAACATTAAAAAAAGCAATCAAAGCCTTTATTATTTTTTTTTTACATACGATTGAAGCAGGGGGTCTCCAGAGCGGAGCCGCGTTAATTTAAGCTCTGGGGACACCCTGCTTCCCGAGATACAGACTTCCGTAGGTGGTGCTGGTATCTCGGAAAAGTCGAAAGCTTGTGCATCACATGGGCCAATAGGAAATCGAACCTGATGATGTCACGGCTTCCTATTGGCCGGCAGGGAGCCGGAGCTTTGAAACTCCGCCATTACACTGCTAGCCGACTACCTGCACCCCGTATGAGGTCTGTATCTCTGGAAGCAGGGGGTCCCCAGAGCTGAAATTAATGGCGCCCAAAAATTGCATGCTTGGATCGCCTCTTTAACAGCAACTCAAAACCCTCCTTGACAGATCAGTCCAATATACAAAGCCCATGGTTCCATCCATTGTTCTCTCTCTTAGGCTGCGGCCCTGCTGCCTGCATTGCACGCATGTCAGCGAGGCTGGCGGCACGTGCGGCCAAGTCCCCCGGTCTGCAGTGAGCTGCAGGGGGAAAGACAGGGGAGGGGGAGCGTGACGTCACCCGGAAGGTTCGCCCTCATTGGCTGAACCGCCGGGGGGCGGGGGGGGACGTGGCCTAGCGCTCCATCGCCCGTGGCCAGCTCCATTTTCAGGTATCCCTGAAAGACGCGTGGCGCGGCGGCCCCCCCTCGCAGCAGGCCAGCCACATTGAGGGGCGGCTCTTGTCCCTGCAGCGTCCGCCACAGCAGGCGCTGCAGTAGCCAGCGGGGACCTGGCCTTAGAAGCCACCAGCTACTCCAGCCTAATGGCTAAACCAACATCTACGGTGCCCTGGAGGACACAAAACAGTTCTAGTAGAATAGATTTCATTGGCTATCGAGAATCTTGAACTCAAAAGTAATAAATACTTCTTATTCTATCCTAGGCCACTGAGGATTTCAGTTATGTATTAAATACAAATAGGGATTCAGGTTTTCGCCGCTGTCTTTATATTTTTCTAAAAACATGTTTATTTTTTAGGTTCTTTGTTTTCTTTTTTCCTAGTTTGTAACAGTATTAACAATGAAACAAAATGGAACATTTCTGTGAACTTGGTGTATAACAGTGCGTGTGTTTTTTTCCCCTCATACTTACCTTGTTATATCTTTATCTCTTTATCTCAAGAGAGGACCCGTACGTTGATATCCATTTTGATTTTGTATCGGTTTTAGCCGGAAGTGTAAAATGATTGACTGGTAGTGTTTTTTTTCACTCTTTTTCTGTTAAAGACTGGAAACCTAAATTACAAGGTGAGCTTCGATTTAATCACCCCGGATCGTCCATAATAATATAGTACATTATATAGTACATTATATAGTACATTATATAACCAGCATTAAAAAAAAACACCGTCAGAATACACTTATCCTTTTGTTGCATTTCTTCTGCGTAAATGACGTAACTTATGCTAACACAGGCAAAATGCCCACAATGCATCTTGTCACAGTGACACAAGGTGTCATTCACCCTATATGCTGCATCAAATGTGCAGTGTGTGGAGCTTGGTTACACCGCCAGCGATGTATGTAACAAGGCGCACACAACATAGACGCTTAGTGCTATGAGTGAGAGGTAAACGGCACTTTGTTGCTGGTCTCATTCATGGTGTGTTCATTCTAGCACTGAATGGGTTAGCCCTGATACTGTAGATGTTTTATCTATGATTAAAACCAGATTGTTATTACTATAAACAAATCACGGACAGGCAGCGCGCCGCGTTTAATCCTTTCTTCTCTGTTTAGCGAGCATCGTAGCCTGGGGATGTCAGATTTAAAGCAGACTCGCGTCATTAGTCACAAAGGAGCCCGCGTCCAGCCTGTTTAAGGACTGGGACAGATTTAACACTCTTTGGTTATGACTCGCATGTGTTAGTATGGGGACCATGAATGAGATGTAGACTAGCCGCAAACAGGGCAAGAACCGCAGAGCTCCGCTAAAACGCGCTTCATTTGCGTCATCTAAAATAGGGGCACTCAACTCCAATCCTCAAGACCTTCCAACAGGTCAGGGTTTGAGGATATCTCAGCTTCAGCACAGTTAGCTCAATCAGTGGCTCAGTCTTCAACTGAGGAGTTGCGGGGGGGGGGGGTGCATCTCGGCGCCCCGCCGCTTCCATTTGCCACCTCTGGAAGATTTCAGAGGGCCAGTGCTCCATCGCCACCCTCCTCTTTCACCTACTGCGACGTCACATGGTGACGCGTGTGCCAAGACACTCAACGTCACGGCGTCGTGTTGCCATGACAATGTGTCACCACATGACATCGCGGGGTAATTTGGCGCTGCAACGCTGCGGGAGGAGGGCGGCAGCGAGGCAAAAAGGTGAGTGCCTAAGGGCACACCATTAGTAAAACCGTCCCTGCTAACAACTGATATTTTAGGACACGCTTTTGAGAGTTCTCTCTCTTCCTCAGCAGCACTGATTTACAGAGATTTCAGGAATTTAACACAGATGTGAATACCAAGATAACAATATAAGGCAGATAAGGTAGAGAAGGAATGGCAGAGAGAATAGTAAATAAACAGACAGGGCAATAAATGGATGAAAGGGACAGTGAGAAATAGCACCAAGCAACCATCTATCGCTACTGGACGAACACAGCTATTTCTATTTAATTCATCAATTTTAGGAAATGTAAGGAACAAGCATCTTATACTTCATACAATATATAGATATACAGAGGCACTACTGTTGCCTATTTGCTGTTTGAAAAAGGTTTATCTTGGTGCAAGCTAGCCCATCAGTGTTCCTAAATTCCAAGTAGCGGTATATACACTACATCCAAGGTGGGCAACCCTGTCGCTAATCGTCACAAGTGATGAGTTGGCCATGAAAGTGTGGCGAGTTTGAGTTTGCCAGCTCCCACAGTAAAATAAACTTTTTTCCTGACGGCGTGTGCTGGTTCCCGCTTTCTGAATGAATCAATGAAGTGAGGCATCAGCAGGTGATAGTGCTGAGGTGAGGGAAGCAGCAGCAGGTGATAGCGCTGAGGTGAGGGAAGCAGCAGCAGGTGATAGTGCTGAGGTGAGGGCTGCAGCAGCAGGTGATAGCGCTGAGGTGAGTGAGGCAGCAGCAGGTGATAGTGCTGAGGTGAGGGAAGCAGACGAACAGTGTGTGTTGTTTTAAATGTTCGATTGAGCAACCTAATTTCTCAATTTTTACATTGTGTGGCTATTTTCACTTCTCATTCGCCACACCTGTGGCTACATTGAAAAATAGGTTGCCCACTTCTGCACTACATAGTACAATATAAAAAGGACAGAGACACACAAATTGTAGTTGCAAAAAATGCTGAAGTTTACTTATTACTTATTTTCGCAACTAGAAATGGTGTCTCAAACTCTCCATCCTTTTTATATCATACTTCCAGCAGTCACAAGGAGAAAAAAAGGGCTGTTTTTGCTATAAGGATGAAAACATTGTTTAAGGAAACAATGGCAAGATGTGTTTATTATAGCATAGATGTCAAAGTTGGACCCTAAATGCGAAAATAATTTAGAAGCTTCAGACTAGACAGAGATGCATGCTGGGTATTAACTGAAGTGTCAGGAAAAGGAATGAATGACTCGGAACCAAACAAAAATCTATGACATCATCTCAAGAAATAAGAATGGCAGTGAGCTGGACATATCACAAGAAGAAATGACCATCGTTGGACAGAGATGGTACTTGACTAGATTCCAACAGAGATTAAAAGACCAAGACGACAACCAGAAGTAAGATGGGAGGAGGAAATCATTGGAAAACGTGGTGTAGAGGCTGCAACCCCACTTTTGTGTGTATGTATATACTGTGTGTGTGTGATTGTGTGTGTGTACATAGAGGATAATAGACACATGTATAAAACCAAAAATGGCCAGTGCACGCATCAAAAAAACAAATAAAATAAGATAAATATTTCACCCAAACAAGGTCTGATGAATAAGACACAGCACTATAGAAAGATGTTTAAAAAGGCATAGTCCAAAAAAAACAACAAAGTTTGGTTCCGCTCGGAGACCTTCGGGGTGGCGCCTTAGCGGAACCAAACGTATTTTTTTGTATTGGACCACAAAAAAGGCTTTTTAAAAAAAATCTTTCTACAGTGCCGAGTCTTATTCATCGGACCTTGGTTGGGTAAAGTGTGTGTGTGTGTGTGTGTATACACAGACACATTTATTTTATGAACTAATGTGCACATTAGCTTGATTCTGATGGTTTGGCAAGCTATAAAACAAAGCAAAAAATATAGTTACAAATAGAATCTGCCTTAAAGTTTCTTTAGATAAAGGCAGGAAAGAAAAATTGTATTATGTAGAGATCTCTTTAGATTTTTTCATCTGCCCTTAGAAATCCTGCAGTGCGCATATTGTCATTAGCTAGCAGGACCATTGTTTCTACTGAGAGGAAATTACTTTCTATTTTACTTTTCCTAATTTCAAACTAAAGCAGATGTAGCTTCCTCATTGCACCTAATCTGGTAAAGCTCTATGCAATGTATAACTATTTTGTTCCACGATAAATCATGCCAGAGAGAAAGGAAGAGAGAAAGAAGGAAGAGAGGAGAGAAAGAAAGGGAGAGAGAAAGGAAGAGAGAAGAGAGAGAAAGAAGAAAGAGAGAAGAGAGAGAAAGGAAGAGAGAAAGAAGGAAGAGAGGAGAGAAAGAAAGGAAGAGAGAAAGAAGGAAGAGAGGAGAGAAAGAAAGGGAGAGAGAAAGGAAGAGAGAAGAGAGAGAAAGAAGAAAGAGAGAAAAGAGAGAAAGAAGAAAGAGAGAAAAGAGAGAAAGAAGAAAGAGAGAAGAGAGAGAAAGGAAGAGAGAAAGAAGGAAGAGAGGAGAGAAAGAAAGGAAGAGAGAAGAGAGAGAAAGGAAGAGAGAAAGAAGAAAGAGAGAAGAGAGAGAAAGAACAATAATTATGTCTTTCTGCCTGCCTTAATATCTGAATTTACCTGTACAGAACTTTATGGACAATCTTTACGTTGCTCACCACATATCATCAGAACTTTCAGAGCCGGGGCGACCTGGCCGTGCAGCCGCCGGGCCTGAGACAGTTGTCCCAGCTCTCCCCCCCTTCACCCCCTGGTTCCAGAGTTTGTCTGATGAGCGGGTGCGGCCCGTATGGCGACACCTTGTGGGCCACGTGCTTAACAGCCCATGACTACCAGTGGATTTTCTGTACGGATGTTGTAGGGCGGTCACTGCTGTTAAAGGTGTCTGCTAACCAACCACGGCCCAGATTCACAAAGCTCCATTAGATCAGAGCTCATAAAGTGACGTTGCCTAAAACTGGAATGGACATTATGTTCCCCGAGTTACCATTTTATCCTCAAAGCTAATCAAACGCAAAATACAATGTCCAAACTACAGATCAATAACGCTGTGTTATCTTCCAATAATGTGTCGCTAAGTCCAGACCATCAAATAGCGCTTTTGCTCAAGTTAAGAGAGAGGAGAGGGAAATAACACTCTGTTAGATCAGTTATGCCCAACTGTTGTGTTACACCCACCCAAACTCTGAAGAAGCTCTACAGTATTTCAGGGTCCGGATGTGAGTAACACCAAGTTTAGGTACTGTATGACCTAGCTAATGTAAGTTTAAGTGCCCATGTTAACCTTAACAGGCTTTAGTTGGTATTTCGTGCTATGATTAGCCCTCATTTGCCTTTCATTATTCCAGCATCCGTTATAGTTAATGCTTTGCTATATCTACTTCTACTATATATTTGTGAAAGTGTCCTATGTGTCCGGGTCTGTATGTGTCTCCCTGTGTCCCTCCCTGTGTCCCTAGTGGCAATCTCATTGGCTCCCTTGGCCCGCCCCCGCACACCTCTCATTGGCCGGACACACACATACACTCACACAGAGATACACACACACACACACACACACGGAGACACACACAGGCAGGACACTGAGACACACACAAAGATACACACACACTGAGACACACACACACACACACACACACACACACACACACTGAGATACACAGACAGGACACACATATACAGACAGGACACACACACACACACTGAGATACACACAAAGATACACACACACACACACACACAAAGATACACACACACACACACACACACACTGAGATACACAGACAGGACACAGATAGACAGACAGGACACACACACCCCCTCCCCCCCCGTGTCCGTCCCCCCCCCCCATCACGTGCGCCGCCCTGCACCGGCTCCAGACGGAGGGGAAGCGCGGCCCTCCTACCCCAGCCGCTCCCTTACCTCCCCGGCGCTACCTCCCACTCAGGTAAGTCACTGCGCGTCCCGCCTCAGCCTCAGGTAAGGCACACCACTGCCAGTAACTCTCCTATTTCAGGCGCGGGCCTCGCGCCTCAGGCCCACACAGGGCGCTTCCTGCCGCCGCCTGCACACGCCTCACTCAGCCGGACGGCACATCGGGGGAAAGCGGGCGCCGGGGGGGGGGGGGGGGGGAGCGCGAGTCACGTGGAACGGGGGGGGGGGGGGGGGCGAGCCGCAAATCACGGGGAACGGGGGGGGGGGGGGGGGGGGGGCGAGTCACGAACGAGGGGAGCGACCACCCGCCGAACCAGCGGGGGGACGGACGCCCGGAGGAGGGGGGCATGCACATACATAAATTATGACAATACATATGCCCACTGCTCTCCAGCCCCTCCCCCACTCCCCTTTCTCCCTCCCCACTCCCCTTTCTCCCC